>NW_027095491.1:45400-97265 GCF_036850765.1 Saccopteryx bilineata | reverse complement strand
AAAGGTAACCACCATTGAAAAAAACCACCACAGAAGCACACTGAGATAAAAAAGATAGCAACAGAGGAAAGATGTATGGAATACAACCAAATAAAAACAAAAGCTAGAAAAACGAAAGAGAAGGATCAAACAAGACACAAAACTAACAGAAAGCAAGATATAAAATGGCAATAGGGAACTCACAAGTATCAATAATTACACTAAATGTAAATGGATTAAACTCACCAATAAAAAAGGCACAGAGTAGCAGAATGGATTAAAAAAGAAAATCCAACTGTATGCTGCCTACAGGAAACTCATCTAAGTAACAAGGATAAAAACAAATTCAAAGTGAAAGGCTGGAAAACAATACTCCAAGCAAATAACATCCAAAAAAAAGCAGGTGTAGCAATACTCATATCGATAATGCTGACTACAAGACAGGAAAAGTACTTAGAGACAAAATGGCCATTTCATAATGGCTAAGGGGACACTGAATCAAGAAGACATAACAATTCTTAATATATATGCACCAAACCAAGGAGCACCAAAATATATAAGACAGCTACTTATTGATCTTAAAACAAAAACTGACAAAAATACAATCATACTTGGAGACCTCAATACACCGCTGACGGCTCTAGATCGGTCATCCAAACAGAGAATCAACTAAAGACATAGTGGCCTTAAACAAAACACTAGAGCACCTGGATATGATAGACATCTACAGGACATTTCATCCCAAAGTGACAGAGTATACATTTTTCTCCAGTGTACATGGATCATTCTCAAGAATTGACCATATGTTGGGCCACAAAAACAATATCAGCAAATTCAGAAAAATTGAAGTTGTACCCAAGCATATTTTCTGATCATAAAGCCTTGAAACTAGAATTCAACTGCAAAAAAGAGGAAAAAAATCCCACAAAATGTGGAAACTAAACAACATACTTTAAAAACTGAATGGGTCAAAGAAGAAATAAGTGCAGAGATCAAAAGATATATACAGACTAATGAAAATGACCAATACGACATATCAGAATCTATGGGAATGCAGCTAAAAGCAGTGAATAAGAGGGAAGTTCATATCGCTTCAGGCCTATATGAACAAACAAGAGAGAGCCCAAGTGAACCACTTAACTTCCCACCTTAAGGAACTAGAAAAAGAAGAACAAAGACAACCCAAAACCAGCCGAAGAAAGGAGATAATAAAAATCAGAGCAGAAATAAATGAATTAGAGACAGAAAAACTATAGAAAAAATCAATAAGAACCAAGGAGCTGGTTCTTTGAAAAGATCAACAAAATGAGCAAACCCTTGGCAAGACTTCACCAAGGAAAAAAGAGCACAGGAACTCAATATAACTACAATCCGAAAATGAAAGAGGAGAGATCACACACGGACACTGTAGATATACAAAGAATTATTGTAGAATACTATGAAAAACCTTTATGCCCACTAAATCACCAACCTAGAAGAAATGGATAAATTCCTAGAACAATACAACCTTCCTAGACTGAGTCACGAAGAAGCAGAAAGCCTAAACAGACCTATCAGTAGAGAAGAATAGAAAAAACCATTAAAAACCTCCCCAAAAATAAAAGTCCAGGCCTGACGGCTATACCAGCTGAATTTATCAAACATTCAAAGAGGACTTGGTTCCTATTCTACTCAAAGTCTTCCAAAAATTGAAGAAGAAGCAATACTTGCAAACACATTTTATGAGGCAACATAACCCTCATGCGAAAACCTGGCAATGATGGAACAAAAAAAAAGAAAACTACAGACCAATATCTCTAATGAATACAGATGCTAAAATACTAAACAAAATACTAGCAAATCGAATACAACAACATATTAAAAAAATAATACATCATGATCAAGTGGATTCATCCCAGAATCTCAAGGATGGTTCAACATACGTAAAACGGTTAACGTAATACACCATATCAACAAAACAAAGAACAAAAACCACATGATCTTATCAATAGACTGCAGAAAAGGCTTTTGATAAAATACAACACAATTTTATGTTTAAGACTCTCAACAAAATGGGTATAGAAGGAAAATATCTCAACATGATCAAGGCCATATATGATAAACCATCAGCTAACATCATATTAAATGGCCACTAAACTGAAGGCTTTCCCCCTTAACTCAGGACACAAGGACAGGGTTGTCCACTCTCTCCACTCTTATTTCATGTGGTACTAGAGGTTCTCGCACGAGCAATCAGACAAGACAAAGAAATAAAAGGCATCCATATCGGAAAAGAAGAAGTAAAGGTATCACTTTTTGCAGATGATATGATCCTATACATCGAAAACCCAAAGAATCCACAGAAAGGACTACTAGAACAATAAGCCAATACAGTAAGGTCGCAGGATACAAAATTAACCTACAGAAGTCAATAGCCTTTCTATATGCCAACAATGAAACAACTGAGAAGGAACTCAAAAGAATAATTCCCTTCACGATTGCAACAACAAAAAAATACTTAGGAATAAACATAACAAAGAATATAAAGGACTTATATAATGAAACTATAAACCATTGTTTAAGGGAAATCAGAAAAGATATAATGCGATGGAAGAATATACCTTGTTCTTGGCTAGGAAGAATAAATATAATCAGATGGCTATATTACCCAAAGCAATATACAAATTTAATGCAATTCCCATCAAACTTCCAATGAATGTTTTTTAAAGAAATAGAGCAAAAAATCATCAGATTTATATGGAACTATAAAAAACCCCGAATAGCCAAAGCAATCCTAAAGAAAAAGAATGAAGCTGGGGGGGCATAACAATACCTGACTTCAAACTCTATTATAGGGCCACGACAATCAAAACAGCATGGTATTGGCAGAAAAATAGACACTCAGACCAATGGAACAGAATAGAAAGTCCAGAAATAAACCACATATATATATAGTCAAATAATTTTTTGATAAAGGGGCCAACAACACACAATGGAGGAAAAGAAAGGCCTCTTCAATAAATGGATGATGGGAAAACTGGAAAGCCACATGCAAAGAATGAAACTGGACTACAGTCTCTCCCCCTGTACAAAAATTAACTCAAAATGGATCAAAGATCTAAACATAAGACCTGAAACAATTTAAGTACATAGAAGAAGACATAGGTACTCAACTCATGGACCTGGGTTTTAAAGAGCATTTTATGAATTTGACTCCAACTGGCAAGAGAAGTGAAGGCAAAAATTAATGAATGGGACTACATCAGACTAAGAAGTTTTTGCTCAGCAAGAGAAACTGATAACAAAATAAACAGAAAGCCAACCTAAATGGGAAATGATATTTTCAAACAACAGCTCAGATAAGGGCCTAATATCCAAAATATACAAAGAACTCCTAAAACTCAACAACAAACAAACAAACAATCCAATAAAAAATGGGAAGAGGATATGAACTAGACACTTCTCCAGGAAGAAATGCAAATGGCCAACAGATATATGAAAAGATGCTCATCTTCTTTAGCTATTAGAGAAATGCAAATAAAACGGCAATGAGATACCACCTCACACCTGTTCGATTAGCTGTTATTAGCAAGTCAGGTAATAGCAAATGTTGGAGAGGCTGTGGAGAAAAAGGAACCCTCATACACTGTTGGTGGGAATGTAATGTAGTACAAACATTATGGAAGAATGTTATGGTGGTTCCTCAAAAACTGCAAATAGAACTACCTTATGACCCAGCAATCCCTCTACTGGGTATATATCCCCAAAACTCAGAAACATTGATACGTAAAGACACATGCAGCCCCATGTTTATTGCAGCATTGTTCACAGTGGCCAGGACATGGCAACAACCAAAAAGCCCATCAATAGATGCTGGATAAAGAAGATGTGGCACATATACACTATGGAATACTACTCAGCCATAAGAAATGATGACATCGGAACATTTACAGCAAAATGGTGGGATCTTGATAACATGATACGAAGCGAAATAAGTAAATCAGAAAAAACCAGGAACTGTATTATTCCATACGTAGGTGGGACATAATACGTGAAACTAAGAGACATTGACTAAGAGTGTGGTGGTTACGGGGGGGAGGGGGAAGGGAGAGGGATAGGGGGGGGGAGGGGCACAAAGAAAACAAGATAGAAGGTGACAGAGGACAATCTGACTTTGGGTGGTGGGTATGCAACATAATTGAACGACAAGATAACCTGACTTGTTATCTTTGAATATATGTATCCTGATTTATTGATGTCACCCCATTAAAAAAATAAAATTATAAAATAAATAAATAAAAAAAATAAATAAAAACTTAAAAAAAAAATTTTACATCATGAACTGAGTGAGAATTTCAGAATCGTATCTTCCTGGCTAGAAGAAGTGGAATATGTAACATGCCCAGGCAGAAATATTTGGGGTGCTGACCATCTGGTTTTGCCTTCTCTGGGATTTAAGGGTCTCAACTGCACTCTGACTGCCCCATTTGTTTTATATATATAGTTCATACAGCGAGAGAAGTGTCTCTAACTTCACGACTTTATGAAGACAAAAAGAATTGTCAGGATTATTGAATTCACATTTCAGTAAAAATTGTAAGAAGTTTATTATCCATACTTCTATGTTGGAACACATAGCAATATAGAAGATTTAGAAACTGGTAATAAATTTTGACTGTCATGAGGGAACAGTGTGGTGGTCTTTACTTCTGTGTAGCTCTGCATCATTGTCTTCCCCTGAATGGTCTTATTTAAGAATCCTCGTCACTCTCACAGATCATTTGTAGGCTTCTATAATTGACCATGGGAGACGCAGAGATTGTAGCAGGTTTCCCTCTCTGCTTCTACGCCCAGATCCTGGTGTCTGTGAGCAGCCTCACTAATTCTGATATCTGAGCACTGGGACATCAGAGCAGCAGTGGAAGCCCTGCTTCCTGCTAGTGATGTAGCTGTACTTGCATTGTCCTGTGATACTTGCTGGCAGCATCAACAATATTACTCGCCAACCACCTCAGGAAAGTAATTTAAGAATATCAAGGGCATCATTATTGAAGTATCTTCATGCCAGTTGTTGGACTGCAGGGTCTCCTTTGACAGTCAGAGGAGATCATTAGAAGCAATTCATCGTTTTCTCACCTTCCTGATCTAAAACATCTGACTAGTAGAGCAAAATCTTGGACACAAAAATGATCTAAGGGCATCAATACCAACATAAGGTTTTTCATGGCCCCTCTTGCTGTAAGGAATGTGCAGCCACATGAATGGAGATTCACTGACTCAAATAGTAGAATAGAAAACAAGTGTTATGGTTGAAGTCTCTTTTAATTCCAAGCCTTTCACAAAACCTGACTCTCTCACCATACTAATGTCTTCTTTCTTTGGATTCCTGCTGCATTTAGCCTCTACCAGGCATTACCACATGGCTGTACACTGACCTCTACACAATGCCATGGGTCCATTGCCACTAGTTTTTACTCTAAATCTATCCTTGAGAATGAGTACTCCCCCAACACGTGAAGCTCTCTCTCCATCTACCCTGAATATATAGACTCACACGTTCCATAAATACTATTTTTTGATAGCAGTGCTCTCACGATTCACTAAGGACATAATTCACAAGGACTTCTTTGTCATGTCAGCATTCCCAAAATAAAAGCAAATATTCCCCAAAACAAGACACTCTCGAGCAGAGCTACTGTCAAGCATTTCTTTTTGAAGTGGAGTAAGTATAAAATGGAAGATGGACAGTAACCTGGTTTCTTTCTGCACCTGTCACCCCAGGAATTCCTGCTGTAAGTGCAACGCAGATCTGCATGATGACAATGGCTATCGCATCATCACTGCCAATCTCCTCATGAAAATGCCAATGTCTGGCATCCCCCCCACATTCCTCCAAGTGAGCCTGGGAGGCTTGCTCAGGAGTCTGCATCATGGTGGCAGAATACCAATGCTCCACTCTGGGGTGAAGAAAGGCTCACTCTGGATAACTTTCTCTCATAGATTATTTTGCAGTCTTTAAAAAAAAACGAGTTGTGGGTTCAAATGTGGTAAAACCAAATTTGACTTGTGACCCTAACAGAGAGGAAAGGAGACCTGTGTGGCCTACTGTGCTAGTAAAGCATGAAGTGAGAGTTTATTCACATTTCCCTATGTACCCTATAGCAAAAATAAACAATTGTTAGTTCTAAGCCTCCAACCAAGTGCTGTTATTATATAGAATCCCCTCCCCCAAAAATCTATAGCTACTTCTATCTATAGTAATACACTTCAACTATCCAAGTAGCATCTATTTAAAATTAAAACATGATACAACAATGGTATGTTTACTTAGTCTGCAAATGCTTGGTATTTACATAGAGTCACTTATAAAATATATAAAATGGGCCTGGCCGGTTGGCTCAGCGGTAGAGCGTTGGCCTAGTGTGCGGAGGACCCAGGTTCGATTCCCAGCCAGGGCACACAGGAGAAGTGCCCATTTGCTTCTCCACCCCTCCGCCACACCTTCCTCTCTATCTCTCTCTTCCCCTCCTGCAGCCAAGGCTCATTGGAGCAAAGAAGGCCCGGGCGCTGGGATGGCTCTGTGGCCTCTGCCTCAGGCACTGGAATGGCTCTAGTCGCAACATGGTGATGCACAGGATGGGCAGAGCATCGCCCCCTGGTGGGCCAGAGCATCGCCCCATGGTGGGTGTGTGGGTGGATCCGGTCGGGCGCATGCGGGAGTCTGTCTGACTGTCTCTCCCTGTTTCAAGCTTCAGAAAAAATTCAAAAAAAAAATTATATAGAATAATTCTGAGGGAGTGACATCATGGAAATGGCACCGTGAGCAGCGTGTCCGACAGATCTCCCAAAATCTCAATAAATTTATCAACTAGAAACAGAAAATTTATCCTCAGAGCATTCCGGAGTTCCACACAAACTGTTATCACTTGAATCTGAGAGACAAGGGTGTGGAGGAAGCTAACTACCGCACAGACGTTTATTCAAGCCGCGGAGGGAGTGCACCTGTGGTGAGTCGGTCCACACTCAGAGAGTGGCAGCCTGGGTGCTGCGAGCAGCCGCTGGCACGCTGTGCGTCTGGTGCCGCGGTCTGGTCGCAGAGCGAGCACCGCCAGCGTCCCCAGCGGCCTGCTCACTGCGGGAGTCCCCAGCCACTGGTGCCCAGAGGCACCCCATTCGTGCATGTGCCCTGGGCATCCACGTGCCCAGAGCGCCCCACTGGCCCCGAACACCCAGGGTGCCCCATTATTCCGCGCGCCAGTGCACCCCAGCCGCCAGCGGCGGGGTGAGTGGAAGAGGCGCCAGGCTGTCTTTCCTAGTCAGGAGATTCTCTCCGTGGCGGGGCACCTCACCCAGCCATTCAAGCTAACAATCAAGCATTGGGGGAGGGGCACGCAGGCTACAAGCTAGAAGAGAGTGGACCCCAATATTTAAAGCCCTGAAAGACAGGAAGTTTCAGCCAAGAACACTATACCCATCAAAGCTATCCTTCAAGTATGAAGGAGATATAAAACATTCACAAATACAGAAAAGATGAGAGAATTTATCATCAGAAAGCCCCCACTCCAGGAAATACTAAAGGAGGTTTTCCAACCAGATTCAAAGAACAAAAGAAAACAAAACCACAAGTAACAGCTCCACCGAGAACACAATAAAACCAAACTTAACTGTGACAACAAAAGAAAAAAGGGGGGGAGAGGATGGACATTATACAGTAACAAAGGATGATGAAGTGCGGAAATACTCATAAGATAGGGTACTACAATGAATATGGTAGGTACACTTTTCATTACTTAATGGTAACCACCCTTAAAAAAACCACCACAAAAACACTTGACTTAAAAAAGGTAGCAACAGAGGAAAGAAGTATGGAATACAAACAAACAAAAACAAATGATAGAAAAACAAAGAGAAGAATCAAACTAGACACAAAACTAACAGAAAGCAATTCATAAAATGGCAATAGGGAACCCACAAGTGTCAATAATTACACTAAATGTGAATGGATTAAACTTACCAATAAAAAGACACAGAGTAGCAGAATGGATTAAAAAGAAAACCCAACTATATGCTGCCTAGAAGAAACACATCTAAGCAACAAGGATAAAAACAAATTCAAAGTGAAAGGCTGGAAAACAATACTCCAAGCAAACAACACCCCCCAAAAAAACAGGTGTAACAATACTCATATCTAATAATGCTGACTACAAGACAGAAAAAGTACTCAGAGACAAAAATGGTCATTTCATAATGATTAAGGGGACACTGAATCAGAAGAAATAACAATTCTTGATATATATGCACCAAACCAAGGAGCACCAAAATATATAAGACAGCTACTTATTGACCTTAAAACAAAAACTAACAAAATACTATCATACTTGGAGACCTCAATACACCGCTGACGGCCTTAGATCGGTCATCCAAACAGAGAATCAATAAAGAAATAGTGGCCTTAAACGAAATACTAGAACACCTGGATATGATAGACATCTACAGGACACTTCATCCCAAAGTGACAGAGTATACATTTTTCTCTAGTGTACATGGGAACATTCTCAAGAATTGACCATATATTGGGCCACAAAGACAATATCAGCAAATTTAAAAAAATTGAAATTGTACCAAGCATATTCTCTGATCATAAAGCCTTGAAACTAGAATTCAATGGCAAAAAAGAGGGGGGGAAAACCCACAAAAATGTGGAAACTAAACAACATACTTCTAAAAAATGAATGGTCAAAGAAGAAATAAGCGCAGAGATCAAAAGATATATACAGACAAATGAAAATAAAATACGACATATCAGAATCTCTGGGATGCAGTAAAAGCAGTAATAAGAGGGAAGTTCATATCACTTCAGGCCTATATGAACAAACAAGAGAGAGCCGAAGTAAACCACTTAACTTCACACCTTAAAAAACTAGAAAAAGAAGAACAAAGACAAACCAAAACCAGCCGAAGAAAGGAGATAATAAAAATCAGAGCAGAAATAAATGAAATAGAGAACAGAAAAACTATAGAAAAAATCAATAAAACAAGGAGCTGGTTCTTTGAAAAGATCAACAAAATTGAGAAACCCTTGGCAAGACTCACCAAGGAAAAAAGGCACAGGACTCAAATAAATAAAATCGAAAATGAAAGAGGAGAGATCACCACGGACACTGTAGATATACAAAGAATTATTGTAGAATACTATAAAAAACTTTATGCCACTAAATTCAACAACCTAGAAGAAATGGATAAATTCCTAGAACAATACAACCTTCCTAGACTGAGTCAAGAAGAAGCAGAAAGCCTAAACAGACCTATCAGTAGAGAAGAAATAGAAAAAAACCATTAAAAACCTCCCCTAAAAATAAAAGTCCAGGCCCCTGACGGCTATACCAGTGAATTTTATCAAACATTCAAAGAAGACTTGGTTCCTATTCTACTCAAAGTCTTCCAAAAAATTGAAGAAGAAGCAATACTTCCAAACACATTTTATGAGGCCAACATAACCCTCATCCCAAAACCAGGCAAGGATGGCACAAAAAAGAAAACTACAGACCAATATCTCTAATGAATACAGATGCTAAAATACTAAACAAAATACTAGCAAATCGAATACAACAACATATTAAAAAAATAATACATCATGATCAAGTGGGATTCATCCCAGAATCTCAAGGATGGTTCAACATACGTAAAACGGTTAATGTAATACACCATATCAACAAAACAAAGAACAAAAACCACATGATCTTATCAATAGATGCAGAAAAGGCTTTTGATAAAATACAACACAATTTTATGTTTAAGACTCTCAACAAATGGGTATAGAAGGAAAATATCTCAACATGATAAAGGCCATATATGATAAACCATCAGCTAACATCATATTAAATGGCACTAAACTGAAGGCTTTCCCCCTTAAATCAGGAACAAGACAGGGTTGTCCACTCTCTCCACTCTTATTTAATGTGGTACTAGAGGTTCTCGCCACAGCAATCAGACAAGACAAAGAAATAAAAGGCATCCATATCGGAAAAGAAGAAGTAAAGGTATCACTTTTTGCAGATGATATGATCCTATACATCGAAAACCCCAAAGAATCCACAGAAGACTACTAGAAACAATAAGCCAATACAGTAAGGTCGCAGGATACAAAATTAACATACAGAAGTCAATAGCCTTTCTATATGCCAACAATGAAACAACTGAGAAGGAACTCAAAAGAATAATCCCCTTCACGATTGCAACAAAAAAAATAAAATACTTAGGAATAAACATAACACAAAAAGGTAAAGGACTTATATAATGAAAACTATAAACCATTGTTAAGGGAAACAGAAAAAGATATAATGAGATGGAAGAATATACCTTGTTCTTGGCTAGGAAGAATAAATATAATCAAGATGGCTATATTACCCAAAGCAATATACAAATTTAATGCAATTCCCATCAAACTTCCAATGATGTTTTTTAAAGAAATAGAGCAAAAAATCATCAGATTTATATGGAACTATAAAAAACCCCGAATAGCCAAAGCAATCCTAAAGAAAAAGAATGAAGCTGGGGGCATAACAATACCTGACTTCAAACTCTATTATAGGGCCACGACAATCAAAACAGCATGGTATTGGCAGAAAAATAGACACTCAGACCAATGGAACAGAATAGAAAGTCCAGAAATAAAACCACATATATATAGTCAAATAATTTTTGATAAAGGGGCCAACAACACACAATGGAGAAAAGAAAGCCTCTTCAATAAATGGTGCTGGGAAAACTGGAAAGCCACATGCAAAAGAATGAAACTGGACTACAGTCTCTCTCCCTGTACAAAAATTAACTCAAAATGGATCAAAGATCTAAACATAAGACCTGAAACAATTAAGTACATAGAAGAAGACATAGGTACTCAACTCATGGACCTGGGTTTTAAAGAGCATTTTATGAATTTGACTCCAATGGCAAGAGAAGTGAAGGCAAAAAATTAATGAATGGGACTACATCAGACTAAGAAGTTTTTGCTCAGCAAGAGAAACTGATAACAAAATAAACAGAAAGCCAACTAAATGGGAAATGATATTTTCAAACAACAGCTCAGATAAGGGCCTAATATCCAAAATATACAAAGAACTCATAAAACTCAACAACAAACAAACAAACAATCCAATAAAAAAATGGGAAGAGGATATGAACAGACACTTCTCCCAGGAAGAAATACAAATGGCCAACAGATATATGAAAAGATGCTCATCTTCTTTAGCTATTAGAGAAATGCAAATCAAAACGGCAATGAGATACCACCTCACACCTGTTCGATTAGCTGTTATTAGCAAGTCAGGTAATAGCAAATGTTGGAGAGGCTGTGGAGAAAAAGGAACCCTCATACACTGTTGGTGGGAATGTAAAGTAGTACAACCATTATGGAAGAATGTATGGTGGTTCCTCAAAAAACTGCAAATAGAACTAACTTATGACCCAGCAATCCCTCTACTGGGTATATATCCCCAAAACTCAGAAACATTGATACGTAAAGACACATGCAGCCCCATGTTTATTGCAGCATTGTTCACAGTGGCCAGGACATGCAAACAACCAAAAAGCCCATCAATAGATGCCTGGATAAAGAAGATGTGGCACATATACACTATGGAATACTACTCAGCCATAAGAAATGATGACATCGGAACATTTACAGCAAAATGGTGGGATCTTGATAACATGATACGAAGCGAAATAAGTAAATCAGAAAAAAGCAGGAACTGTATTATTCCATACGTAGGTGGGACATAATACTGAAACTAAGAGACATTGACAAGAGTGTGGTGGTTACGGGGGGGAGGGGGGAATGGGAGAGGGATAGGGGGTGGGGAGGGGCACAAAGAAAACAAGATAGAAGGTGACAGAGGACAATCTGACTTTGGGTGGTGGGTATGCAACATAATTGAACGACAAGATAACCTGGACTTGTTATCTTTGAATATATGTATCCTGATTTATTGATGTCACCCCATTAAAAAAATAAAATTATAAAATAAATAAATAAAAAAAAATAAATAAAAACTTAAAAAAAAAATTCTTACATCATGAACTGAGTGAGAATTTCAGAATCGTATCTTCCTGGCTAGAGAAGTGGAATATGTAACATGCCCAGGCAGAAATATTTGGGGGTGCTGACCATCTGGTTTTGCCTTCTCTGGGATTAAGGGTCTCAACTGCACTCTGACTGCCCATTTGTTTATATATATATAGTCATACTGAGAGAAAGTGTCTCTAACTTCAGGACTTTATGAAGACAAAAAGAATTGTCAGGATTATTGAATTCACATTTCAATAAAAATTGTAAGAAGTTTATTATCCATACTTCTATGTTGGAACACATAGCAATATAGAAGATTTAGCAACTGGTAATAAATTTTGACTGTCATGAAGGAAACAGTGTGGTGGTCTTTACTTCTGTGTAGCTCTGCATCATTGTTCTTCCCCTGAATGGTCTTATTTAAGAATCCTTGTCACTCTCACAGATCATTTGTAGGCTTCTATAATTGACCATGGGAGACGCAGAAGATTGTAGCAGGTTTCCCTCTCTGCTTCTACGCCCAGATCCTGGTGTCTGTGTAGCAGCCTCACTAATTCTGATATCTGAGCACTGGGACATCAGAGCAGCAGTGGAAGCCCTGCCTTCTGCTAGTGATGTAGCTGCACTTGCATTGTCCTGTGATACTTGCTGTGCAGCATCAACAATATACTCGCCAACCACCTCAGGAAAGTAATTTAAGAATATCAAGGGCATCATTATTGAAGTATCTTCATGCCCAGTTGTTGGACTGCAGGTGTCCTTTGACAGTCAGAGGAGATCATTAGAAGCAATTCATCTGTTTTCTCACCTTCCTGATCTAAAACATCTGACTAGTAGAGCAAAATCTTGGACACAAAAATGATCTAAAGGGCATCAATACCAACATAAGTCGTTTCATGGCCCTCTTGCTGTAAGGAATGTGCAGCCACATGAAATGGAGATTCACTGACTCAAATAGTAGAATAGAAAACAGGTGTTATGGTTGAAGTCTCTTTAAATTCCAAGCCTTTCACAAAACATGACTCTCTCACCATACTAATGTCTTCCTTCTTTGGAATCCTGCTGCATTTAGCCTCTACCAGGCATTACCACATGGCTGTACACTGACCTCTACACACTGCCATGGGTCCATGCCCTAGTTTTTACTCTACAATCTATCCTTGAGAATGAGTACTACCAAACACATGAAGCTCTCTCTTCATCTACCCTGAATATATAGACTCACACGTTCAATAAATACTATTTTTTGATAGCAGTGCTCTCACGATTCACTAAGGACATAATTCACAAGGACTTCTTTGTCATGTCAGCATTCCCAAAATAAAAGTAAATATTCCCCAAAACAAGACACTCTCGAGCAGAACCACTGTCAAGCATTTCTTTTTGAAGTGGAGTAGGTATAGAATGGAAGATGGACAGTAACCTGGTCCCTTTCTGCATCTGTCACCCCAGGAATTCCTGCTGTAAGTGCAACGCAGATCTGCATGATGACAATGTCTATTGCGTCATCACTGCCAATCTCCTCATGAAAATGCCAATGTCTGGCATCCCCCCGACATTCCTCCAAGTGAGCCTGGGAGGCTTGCTCAGGAGTCTGCATCATGGTGGCAGAGCACCCAGTGCTCCACTCTGGGGTGAAGAAAGGCTCACTCTGGATAACTTTCTCTCACAGATTATTTTGCAGTCTTTAAAAAAAAACGAGTTGTGGGTTCAAATGTGGTAAAACCACATTTGACTTGTGACCCTAACAGAGAAGAAAGGAGACCTGTGTGGCCTACTGTGCTAGTAAAGCATGAAGTGAGATTTTATTCATTTTTTCCTATGGACCCCTATAGCAAAAATAAACAATTGCTAGTTCTAACCCTCCAACCAAGTGCTGTTATTATATAGAATCCCCTCCCCAAGGAATCTATAGCTACTTCTATCTATAGCAACACCCTTCAACTATCCAAGTAGCATCTATTTAAAATTAAAACATGATACAACAATGGTATGTTTATTTAGTCTGCAAATGCTTGGTATTTACATAGAGTCACTTATAAAATATATAAAATGGGCCTGGCCGGTTGGCTCAGCGGTAGAGCGTTGGCCTAGTGTGCGGAGGACCCAGGTTCGATTCCCAGCCAGGGCACACAGGAGAAGTGCCCATTTGCTTCTCCACCCCTCCGCCACACCTTCCTCTCTATCTCTCTCTTCCCCTCCTGCAGCCAAGGCTCCATTGGAGCAAAGAAGGCCCGGGCGCTGGGGATGGCTCTGTGGCCTCTGCCTCAGGCACTGGAATGGCTCTAGTCGCAACATGGTGATGCACAGGATGGGCAGAGCATCGCCCCCTGGTGGGCAGAGCATCGCCCCATGGTGGGTGTGTGGGTGGATCCCGGTCGGGCGCATGCGGGAGTCTGTCTGACTGTCTCTCCCTGTTTCAAGCTTCAGAAAAATTCAAAAAAAAATTATATAGAATAATTCTGAGGGAGTGACATCATGGAAATGGCACCGTGAGCAGCGTGTCCGACAGATCTCCCCAAAATCTCAATAAATTTATCAACTAGAAACAGAAAAATTTATCCTCAGAGCATTCCGGAGTTCCACACAAACTGTTATCACTTGAATCTGAGAGACAAGGGTGTGGAGGAAGCTAACTACCGCACAGACGTTTATTCAAGCCGCGGAGGGAGTGCACCTGTGGTGAGTCGGTCCACACTCAGAGAGTGGCAGCCTGGGTGCTGCGAGCAGCCGCTGGCACGCGTGCGTCTGGTGCCGCGGTCTGGTCGCAGAGCGAGCACCGCCAGCGTCCCCAGCGGCCTGCTCACTGCGAGAGTCCCCAGCCACTGGTGCCCAGAGCACCCCATTCGTGCATGTGCCCTGGGCATCCCACGTGCCCAGAGCGCCCCACTGGCCCGAACACCCAGGGTGCCCCATTATTCCGCGCGCCCAGTGCACCCCAGCCGCCAGCGGCGGGGTGAGTGGAAGAGGCGCCAGGGCTGTCTTTCCTAGTCAGGAGATTCTCTCCGTGGGCGGGGCACCTCACCCAGCCATTCAAGCTAACAATCAAGCATTGGGGGAGGGGCACGCAGGCTACAAGCTAGAAGAGAGTGGACCCCAATATTTAAAGCCCTGAAAGACAGGAAGTTTCAGCCAAGAACACTATACCCATCAAAGCTATCCTTCAAGTATGAAGGAGATATAAAAACATTCACAAATACAGAAAAGATGAGAGAATTTATCATCAGAAAGCCCCCACTCCAGGAAATACTAAAGGAGGTTTTCCAACCAGATTCAAAGAACAAAAGAAAACAAAACCACAAGTAACAGCTCCACCAAGAACACAATAAAACCAAACTTAACTGTGACAACAAAAGAAAAAAAGGGGGGGAGAGGATGGACATTAACAGTAACAAAGGATGATGAAGTGCGGAAATACTCATAAGATAGGGTACTACAATGAATATGGTAGGTACACTTTTCATTACTTAATGGTAACCACCCTTAAAAAAACCACCACAAAAACACTTGACTTAAAAAAGGTAGCAACAGAGGAAAGAAGTATGGAATACAAACAAACAAAAACAAATGATAGAAAAACAAAAGAGAAGAATCAAACTAGACACAAAACTAACAGAAAGCAATTCATAAAATGGCAATAGGGAACCCACAAGTGTCAATAATTACACTAAATGTGAATGGATTAAACTTACCAATAAAAAGACACAGAGTAGCAGAATGGATTAAAAAAGAAAACCCAACTATATGCTGCCTAGAAGAAACACATCTAAGCAACAAGGATAAAAACAAATTCAAAGTGAAAGGCTGGAAAACAATACTCCAAGCAAACAACACCCCCCAAAAAAACAGGTGTAACAATACTCATATCTAATAATGCTGACTACAAGACAGAAAAAGTACTCAGAGACAAAAATGGTCATTTCATAATGATTAAGGGGACACTGAATCAAGAAGAAATAACAATTCTTGATATATATGCACCAAACCAAGGAGCACCAAAATATATAAGACAGCTACTTATTGACCTTAAAACAAAAACTAACAAAAATACTATCATACTTGGAGACCTCAATACACCGCTGACGGCCTTAGATCGGTCATCCAAACAGAGAATCAATAAAGAAATAGTGGCCTTAAACGAAATACTAGAACACCTGGATATGATAGACATCTACAGGACACTTCATCCCAAAGTGACAGAGTATACATTTTTCTCTAGTGTACATGGAACATTCTCAAGAATTGACCATATGTTGGGCCACAAAGACAATATCAGCAAATTTAGAAAAATTGAAATTGTACCAAGCATATTCTCTGATCATAAAGCCTTGAAACTAGAATTCAACTGCAAAAAAGAGGGGGAAAACCCCACAAAAATGTGGAAACTAAACAACATACTTCTAAAAAATGAATGGGTCAAAGAAGAAATAAGCGCAGAGATCAAAAGATATATACAGACAAATGAAAATAAAAATACGACATATCAGAATCTCTGGGATGCAGTAAAAGCAGTAATAAGAGGGAAGTTCATATCACTTCAGGCCTATATGAACAAACAAGAGAGAGCCGAAGTAAACCACTTAACTTCACACCTTAAAAAACTAGAAAAAGAAGAACAAAGACAAACCAAAACCAGCCGAAGAAAGGAGATAATAAAAATCAGAGCAGAAATAAATGAAATAGAGAACAGAAAAACTATAGAAAAAATCAATAAAACAAGGAGCTGGTTCTTTGAAAAGATCAACAAAATTGAGAAACCCTTGGCAAGACTCACCAAGGAAAAAAGGCACAGGACTCAAATAAATAAAATCGAAAATGAAAGAGGAGAGATCACCACGGACACTGTAGATATACAAAGAATTATTGTAGAATACTATAAAAAACTTTATGCCACTAAATTCAACAACCTAGAAGAAATGGATAAATTCCTAGAACAATACAACCTTCCTAGACTGAGTCAAGAAGAAGCAGAAAGCCTAAACAGACCTATCAGTAGAGAAGAAATAGAAAAAACCATTAAAAACCTCCCTAAAAATAAAAGTCCAGGCCCTGACGGCTATACCAGTGAATTTTATCAAACATTCAAAGAAGACTTGGTTCCTATTCTACTCAAAGTCTTCCAAAAAATTGAAGAAGAAGCAATACTTCCAAACACATTTTATGAGGCCAACATAACCCTCATCCCAAAACCAGGCAAGGATGGCACAAAAAAAGAAAACTACAGACCAATATCTCTAATGAATACAGATGCTAAAATACTAAACAAAATACTAGCAAATCGAATACAACAACATATTAAAAAAATAATACATCATGATCAAGTGGGATTCATCCCAGAATCTCAAGGATGGTTCAACATACGTAAAACGGTTAATGTAATACACCATATCAACAAAACAAAGAACAAAAACCACATGATCTTATCAATAGATGCAGAAAAGGCTTTTGATAAAATACAACACAATTTTATGTTTAAGACTCTCAACAAAATGGGTATAAAAGGAAAATATCTCAACATGATAAAGGCCATATATGATAAACCATCAGCTAACATCATATTAAATGGCACTAAACTGAAGGCTTTCCCCCTTAAATCAGGAACAAGACAGGGTTGTCCACTCTCTCCACTCTTATTTAATGTGGTACTAGAGGTTCTCGCCACAGCAATCAGACAAGACAAAGAAATAAAAGGCATCCATATCGGAAAAGAAGAAGTAAAGGTATCACTTTTTGCAGATGATATTATCCTATACATCGAAAACCCCAAAGAATCCACAGAAAGACTACTAGAAACAATAAGCCAATACAGTAAGGTCGCAGGATACAAAATTAACATACAGAAGTCAATAGCCTTTCTATATGCCAACAATGAAACAACTGAGAAGGAACTCAAAAGAATAATCCCCTTCACGATTGCAACAAAAAAAATAAAATACTTAGGAATAAACATAACAAAAAGGTAAAGGACTTATATAATGAAAACTATAAACCATTGTTAAGGGAAACAGAAAAAGATATAATGAGATGGAAGAATATACCTTGTTCTTGGCTAGGAAGAATAAATATAATCAAGATGGCTATATTACCCAAAGCAATATACAAATTTAATGCAATTCCCATCAAACTTCCAATGATGTTTTTTAAAGAAATAGAGCAAAAAATCATCAGATTTATATGGAACTATAAAAAACCCCGAATAGCCAAAGCAATCCTAAAGAAAAAGAATGAAGCTGGGGGCATAACAATACCTGACTTCAAACTCTATTATAGGGCCACGACAATCAAAACAGCATGGTATTGGCAGAAAAATAGACACTCAGACCAATGGAACAGAATAGAAAGTCCAGAAATAAAACCACATATATATAGTCAAATAATTTTTGATAAAGGGGCCAACAACACACAATGGAGAAAAGAAAGCCTCTTCAATAAATGGTGCTGGGAAAACTGGAAAGCCACATGCAAAAGAATGAAACTGGACTACAGTCTCTCTCCCTGTACAAAAATTAACTCAAAATGGATCAAAGATCTAAACATAAGACCTGAAACAATTAAGTACATAGAAGAAGACATAGGTACTCAACTCATGGACCTGGGTTTTAAAGAGCATTTTATGAATTTGACTCCAATGGCAAGAGAAGTGAAGGCAAAAATTAATGAATGGGACTACAACAGACTAAGAAGTTTTTGCTCAGCAAGAGAAACTGATAACAAAATAAACAGAAAGCCAACTAAATGGGAAATGATATTTTCAAACAACAGCTCAGATAAGGGCCTAATATCCAAAATATACAAAGAACTCATAAAACTCAACAACAAACAAACAAACAATCCAATAAAAAAATGGGAAGAGGATATGAACAGACACTTCTCCCAGGAAGAAATACAAATGGCCAACAGATATATGAAAAGATGCTCATCTTCTTTAGCTATTAGAGAAATGCAAATCAAAACGGCAATGAGATACCACCTCACACCTGTTCGATTAGCTGTTATTAGCAAGTCAGGTAATAGCAAATGTTGGAGAGGCTGTGGAGAAAAAGGAACCCTCATACACTGTTGGTGGGAATGTAAAGTAGTACAACCATTATGGAAGAATGTATGGTGGTTCCTCAAAAAACTGCAAATAGAACTAACTTATGACCCAGCAATCCCTCTACTGGGTATATATCCCCAAAACTCAGAAACATTGATACGTAAAGACACATGCAGCCCCATGTTTATTGCAGCATTGTTCACAGTGGCCAGGACATGCAAACAACCAAAAAGCCCATCAATAGATGCCTGGATAAAGAAGATGTGGCACATATACACTATGGAATACTACTCAGCCATAAGAAATGATGACATCGGAACATTTACAGCAAAATGGTGGGATCTTGATAACATGATACGAAGCGAAATAAGTAAATCAGAAAAAAGCAGGAACTGTATTATTCCATACGTAGGTGGGACATAATACTGAAACTAAGAGACATTGACAAGAGTGTGGTGGTTACGGGGGGGGAGGGGGGAATGGGAGAGGGATAGGGGGTGGGGAGGGGCACAAAGAAAACAAGATAGAAGGTGACAGAGGACAATCTGACTTTGGGTGGTGGGTATGCAACATAATTGAACGACAAGATAACCTGGACTTGTTATCTTTGAATATATGTATCCTGATTTATTGATGTCACCCCATTAAAAAAATAAAATTATAAAAATAAATAAATAAAAAAAAATAAATAAAAACTTAAAAAAAAAAATTCTTACATCATGAACTGAGTGAGAATTTCAGAATCGTATCTTCCTGGCTAGAGAAGTGGAATATGTAACATGCCCAGGCAGAAATATTTGGGGGTGCTGACCATCTGGTTTTGCCTTCTCTGGGATTAAGGGTCTCAACTGCACTCTGACTGCCCATTTGTTTATATATATATAGTCATACTGAGAGAAAGTGTCTCTAACTTCAGGACTTTATGAAGACAAAAAGAATTGTCAGGATTATTGAATTCACATTTCAATAAAAATTGTAAGAAGTTTATTATCCATACTTCTATGTTGGAACACATAGCAATATAGAAGATTTAGAAACTGGTAATAAATTTTGACTGTCATGAAGGAAACAGTGTGGTGGTCTTTACTTCTGTGTAGCTCTGCATCATTGTTCTTCCCCTGAATGGTCTTATTTAAGAATCCTCGTCACTCTCACAGATCATTTGTAGGCTTCTATAATTGACCATGGGAGACGCAGAAGATTGTAGCAGGTTTCCCTCTCTGCTTCTACGCCCAGATCCTGGTGTCTGTGTAGCAGCCTCACTAATTCTGATATCTGAGCACTGGGACATCAGAGCAGCAGTGGAAGCCCTGCCTTCTGCTAGTGATGTAGCTGTACTTGCATTGTCCTGTGATACTTGCTGTGCAGCATCAACAATATACTCGCCAACCACCTCAGGAAAGTAATTTAAGAATATCAAGGGCATCATTATTGAAGTATCTTCATGCCCAGTTGTTGGACTGCAGGTGTCCTTTGACAGTCAGAGGAGATCATTAGAAGCAATTCATCTGTTTTCTCACCTTCCTGATCTAAAACATCTGACTAGTAGAGCAAAATCTTGGACACAAAAATGATCTAAAGGGCATCAATACCAACATAAGGTTTTTCATGGCCCTCTTGCTGTAAGGAATGTGCAGCCACATGAAATGGAGATTCACTGACTCAAATAGTAGAATAGAAAACAGGTGTTATGGTTGAAGTCTCTTTCAATTCCAAGCCTTTCACAAAACCTGACTCTCTTACCCTACTAATGTCTTCCTTCTTTGGACTCCAGCTGCATTTTGTCTCTACCGGGCATTACCACATGGCTGTACACTGACCTCTACACGCTGCCATGGGTCCATGCCCTAGTTTTTACTCTACAATCTATCCTTGAGAATGAGTACTCCCCAAACACGTGAAGCTCTCTCTTCATCTACCCTGAATATATAGACTCACACATTCAATAAATACTATTTTTTGATAGCAGTGCTCTCACGATTCACTAAGGACATAATTCACAAGGACTTCTTTGTCATGTCAGCATTCCCAAAATAAAAGCAAATATTCCCCAAAACAAGACACTCTCGAGCAGAGCTACTGTCAAGCATTTCTTTTTGAAGTGGAGTAAGTATAAAATGGAAGATGGACAGTAACCTGGTTTCTTTCTGCACCTGTCACCCCAGGAATTCCTGCTGTAAGTGCAACGCAGATCTGCATGATGACAATGTCGATCGCATCATCACTGCCAATCTCCTCATGAAAATGCCAATGTCTGGCATCCCCCCCCACATTCCTCCAAGTGAGCCCAGGAGGCTTGCTCAGGAGTCTGCATCATGGTGGCAGAATACCAATGCTCCACTCTGGGGTGAAGAAAGGCTCACTCTGGATAACTTTCTCTCACAGATTATTTTGCAGTCTTTAAAAAAAAACGAGTTGTGGGTTCAAATGTGGTAAAACCACATTTGACTTGTGACCCTAACAGAGAAGAAAGGAGACCTGTGTGGCCTACTGTGCTAGTAAAGCATGAAGTGAGAGTTTATTCATTTTTTCCTATGGACCCCTATAGCAAAAATAAAAAATTGCTAGTTCTAACCCTCCAACCAAGTGCTGTTATTATATAGAATCTCCTCCCCAAGGAATCTATAGCTACTTCTATCTATAGCAACACCCTTCAACTATCCAAGTAGCATCTATTTAAAATTAAAACATGATACAACAATGGTATGTTTACTTAGTCTGCAAATGCTTGGTATTAACATAGAGTCACTTATAAATTATATAAAATAGGCCTGGCCGGTTGGCTCAGCGGTAGAGCGTTGGCCTAGCGTGCAAAGGACCCGGGTTTGATTCCTGGCCAGGGCACACAGGAGAAGCGCCCATTTGCTTCTCCACCCCTCCGCCACACCTTCCTCTCTATCTCTCTCTTCCCCTCCTGCAGCCAAGGCTCCATTGGAGCAAAGAAGGCCCGGGCGCTGGGGATGGCTCTGTGGCCTCTGCCTCAGGCACTGGAATGGCTCTAGTCGCAACATGGTGATGCACAGGATGGGCAGAGCATCGCCCCCTGGTGGGCAGAGCATCGCCCCATGGTGGGTGTGTGGGTGGATCCCGGTCGGGCGCATGCGGGAGTCTGTCTGACTGTCTCTCCCTGTTTCAAGCTTCAGAAAAATTCAAAAAAAAATTATATAGAATAATTCTGAGGGAGTGACATCATGGAAATGGCACCGTGAGCAGCGTGTCCGACAGATCTCCCCAAAATCTCAATAAATTTATCAACTAGAAACAGAAAAATTTATCCTCAGAGCATTCCGGAGTTCCACACAAACTGTTATCACTTGAATCTGAGAGACAAGGGTGTGGAGGAAGCTAACTACCGCACAGACGTTTATTCAAGCCGCGGAGGGAGTGCACCTGTGGTGAGTCGGTCCACACTCAGAGAGTGGCAGCCTGGGTGCTGCGAGCAGCCGCTGGCACGCGTGCGTCTGGTGCCGCGGTCTGGTCGCAGAGCGAGCACCGCCAGCGTCCCCAGCGGCCTGCTCACTGCGAGAGTCCCCAGCCACTGGTGCCCAGAGCACCCCATTCGTGCATGTGCCCTGGGCATCCCACGTGCCCAGAGCGCCCCACTGGCCCGAACACCCAGGGTGCCCCATTATTCCGCGCGCCCAGTGCACCCCAGCCGCCAGCGGCGGGGTGAGTGGAAGAGGCGCCAGGGCTGTCTTTCCTAGTCAGGAGATTCTCTCCGTGGGCGGGGCACCTCACCCAGCCATTCAAGCTAACAATCAAGCATTGGGGGAGGGGCACGCAGGCTACAAGCTAGAAGAGAGTGGACCCCAATATTTAAAGCCCTGAAAGACAGGAAGTTTCAGCCAAGAACACTATACCCATCAAAGCTATCCTTCAAGTATGAAGGAGATATAAAAACATTCACAAATACAGAAAAGATGAGAGAATTTATCATCAGAAAGCCCCCACTCCAGGAAATACTAAAGGAGGTTTTCCAACCAGATTCAAAGAACAAAAGAAAACAAAACCACAAGTAACAGCTCCACCAAGAACACAATAAAACCAAACTTAACTGTGACAACAAAAGAAAAAAAGGGGGGGAGAGGATGGACATTAACAGTAACAAAGGATGATGAAGTGCGGAAATACTCATAAGATAGGGTACTACAATGAATATGGTAGGTACACTTTTCATTACTTAATGGTAACCACCCTTAAAAAAACCACCACAAAAACACTTGACTTAAAAAAGGTAGCAACAGAGGAAAGAAGTATGGAATACAAACAAACAAAAACAAATGATAGAAAAACAAAAGAGAAGAATCAAACTAGACACAAAACTAACAGAAAGCAATTCATAAAATGGCAATAGGGAACCCACAAGTGTCAATAATTACACTAAATGTGAATGGATTAAACTTACCAATAAAAAGACACAGAGTAGCAGAATGGATTAAAAAAGAAAACCCAACTATATGCTGCCTAGAAGAAACACATCTAAGCAACAAGGATAAAAACAAATTCAAAGTGAAAGGCTGGAAAACAATACTCCAAGCAAACAACACCCCCCAAAAAAACAGGTGTAACAATACTCATATCTAATAATGCTGACTACAAGACAGAAAAAGTACTCAGAGACAAAAATGGTCATTTCATAATGATTAAGGGGACACTGAATCAAGAAGAAATAACAATTCTTGATATATATGCACCAAACCAAGGAGCACCAAAATATATAAGACAGCTACTTATTGACCTTAAAACAAAAACTAACAAAAATACTATCATACTTGGAGACCTCAATACACCGCTGACGGCCTTAGATCGGTCATCCAAACAGAGAATCAATAAAGAAATAGTGGCCTTAAACGAAATACTAGAACACCTGGATATGATAGACATCTACAGGACACTTCATCCCAAAGTGACAGAGTATACATTTTTCTCTAGTGTACATGGAACATTCTCAAGAATTGACCATATGTTGGGCCACAAAGACAATATCAGCAAATTTAGAAAAATTGAAATTGTACCAAGCATATTCTCTGATCATAAAGCCTTGAAACTAGAATTCAACTGCAAAAAAGAGGGGGAAAACCCCACAAAAATGTGGAAACTAAACAACATACTTCTAAAAAATGAATGGGTCAAAGAAGAAATAAGCGCAGAGATCAAAAGATATATACAGACAAATGAAAATAAAAATACGACATATCAGAATCTCTGGGATGCAGTAAAAGCAGTAATAAGAGGGAAGTTCATATCACTTCAGGCCTATATGAACAAACAAGAGAGAGCCGAAGTAAACCACTTAACTTCACACCTTAAAAAACTAGAAAAAGAAGAACAAAGACAAACCAAAACCAGCCGAAGAAAGGAGATAATAAAAATCAGAGCAGAAATAAATGAAATAGAGAACAGAAAAACTATAGAAAAAATCAATAAAACAAGGAGCTGGTTCTTTGAAAAGATCAACAAAATTGAGAAACCCTTGGCAAGACTCACCAAGGAAAAAAGGCACAGGACTCAAATAAATAAAATCGAAAATGAAAGAGGAGAGATCACCACGGACACTGTAGATATACAAAGAATTATTGTAGAATACTATAAAAAACTTTATGCCACTAAATTCAACAACCTAGAAGAAATGGATAAATTCCTAGAACAATACAACCTTCCTAGACTGAGTCAAGAAGAAGCAGAAAGCCTAAACAGACCTATCAGTAGAGAAGAAATAGAAAAAACCATTAAAAACCTCCCTAAAAATAAAAGTCCAGGCCCTGACGGCTATACCAGTGAATTTTATCAAACATTCAAAGAAGACTTGGTTCCTATTCTACTCAAAGTCTTCCAAAAAATTGAAGAAGAAGCAATACTTCCAAACACATTTTATGAGGCCAACATAACCCTCATCCCAAAACCAGGCAAGGATGGCACAAAAAAAGAAAACTACAGACCAATATCTCTAATGAATACAGATGCTAAAATACTAAACAAAATACTAGCAAATCGAATACAACAACATATTAAAAAAATAATACATCATGATCAAGTGGGATTCATCCCAGAATCTCAAGGATGGTTCAACATACGTAAAACGGTTAATGTAATACACCATATCAACAAAACAAAGAACAAAAACCACATGATCTTATCAATAGATGCAGAAAAGGCTTTTGATAAAATACAACACAATTTTATGTTTAAGACTCTCAACAAAATGGGTATAAAAGGAAAATATCTCAACATGATAAAGGCCATATATGATAAACCATCAGCTAACATCATATTAAATGGCACTAAACTGAAGGCTTTCCCCCTTAAATCAGGAACAAGACAGGGTTGTCCACTCTCTCCACTCTTATTTAATGTGGTACTAGAGGTTCTCGCCACAGCAATCAGACAAGACAAAGAAATAAAAGGCATCCATATCGGAAAAGAAGAAGTAAAGGTATCACTTTTTGCAGATGATATTATCCTATACATCGAAAACCCCAAAGAATCCACAGAAAGACTACTAGAAACAATAAGCCAATACAGTAAGGTCGCAGGATACAAAATTAACATACAGAAGTCAATAGCCTTTCTATATGCCAACAATGAAACAACTGAGAAGGAACTCAAAAGAATAATCCCCTTCACGATTGCAACAAAAAAAATAAAATACTTAGGAATAAACATAACAAAAAGGTAAAGGACTTATATAATGAAAACTATAAACCATTGTTAAGGGAAACAGAAAAAGATATAATGAGATGGAAGAATATACCTTGTTCTTGGCTAGGAAGAATAAATATAATCAAGATGGCTATATTACCCAAAGCAATATACAAATTTAATGCAATTCCCATCAAACTTCCAATGATGTTTTTTAAAGAAATAGAGCAAAAAATCATCAGATTTATATGGAACTATAAAAAACCCCGAATAGCCAAAGCAATCCTAAAGAAAAAGAATGAAGCTGGGGGCATAACAATACCTGACTTCAAACTCTATTATAGGGCCACGACAATCAAAACAGCATGGTATTGGCAGAAAAATAGACACTCAGACCAATGGAACAGAATAGAAAGTCCAGAAATAAAACCACATATATATAGTCAAATAATTTTTGATAAAGGGGCCAACAACACACAATGGAGAAAAGAAAGCCTCTTCAATAAATGGTGCTGGGAAAACTGGAAAGCCACATGCAAAAGAATGAAACTGGACTACAGTCTCTCTCCCTGTACAAAAATTAACTCAAAATGGATCAAAGATCTAAACATAAGACCTGAAACAATTAAGTACATAGAAGAAGACATAGGTACTCAACTCATGGACCTGGGTTTTAAAGAGCATTTTATGAATTTGACTCCAATGGCAAGAGAAGTGAAGGCAAAAATTAATGAATGGGACTACAACAGACTAAGAAGTTTTTGCTCAGCAAGAGAAACTGATAACAAAATAAACAGAAAGCCAACTAAATGGGAAATGATATTTTCAAACAACAGCTCAGATAAGGGCCTAATATCCAAAATATACAAAGAACTCATAAAACTCAACAACAAACAAACAAACAATCCAATAAAAAAATGGGAAGAGGATATGAACAGACACTTCTCCCAGGAAGAAATACAAATGGCCAACAGATATATGAAAAGATGCTCATCTTCTTTAGCTATTAGAGAAATGCAAATCAAAACGGCAATGAGATACCACCTCACACCTGTTCGATTAGCTGTTATTAGCAAGTCAGGTAATAGCAAATGTTGGAGAGGCTGTGGAGAAAAAGGAACCCTCATACACTGTTGGTGGGAATGTAAAGTAGTACAACCATTATGGAAGAATGTATGGTGGTTCCTCAAAAAACTGCAAATAGAACTAACTTATGACCCAGCAATCCCTCTACTGGGTATATATCCCCAAAACTCAGAAACATTGATACGTAAAGACACATGCAGCCCCATGTTTATTGCAGCATTGTTCACAGTGGCCAGGACATGCAAACAACCAAAAAGCCCATCAATAGATGCCTGGATAAAGAAGATGTGGCACATATACACTATGGAATACTACTCAGCCATAAGAAATGATGACATCGGAACATTTACAGCAAAATGGTGGGATCTTGATAACATGATACGAAGCGAAATAAGTAAATCAGAAAAAAGCAGGAACTGTATTATTCCACACGTAGGTGGGACATAATACTGAAACTAAGAGACATTGACAAGAGTGTGGTGGTTACGGGGGGGAGGGGGGAATGGGAGAGGGATAGGGGGTGGGGAGGGGCACAAAGAAAACAAGATAGAAGGTGACAGAGGACAATCTGACTTTGGGTGGTGGGTATGCAACATAATTGAACGACAAGATAACCTGGACTTGTTATCTTTGAATATATGTATCCTGATTTATTGATGTCACCCCATTAAAAAAATAAAATTATAAAAATAAATAAATAAAAAAAAATAAATAAAAACTTAAAAAAAAAAATTCTTACATCATGAACTGAGTGAGAATTTCAGAATCGTATCTTCCTGGCTAGAGAAGTGGAATATGTAACATGCCCAGGCAGAAATATTTGGGGGTGCTGACCATCTGGTTTTGCCTTCTCTGGGATTAAGGGTCTCAACTGCACTCAGACTGCGCATGTGTTTATATATATAGTCATACTGAGAGAAAGTGTCTCTAACTTCAGGACTTTATGAAGACAAAAAGAATTGTCAGGATTATTGAATTCACATTTCAGTAAAAATTGTAAGAAGTTTATTATCCATACTTCTATGTTGGAACACATAGCAATATAGAAGATTTAGCAACTGGTAATAAATTTTGACTGTCATGAAGGAAACAGTGTGGTGGTCTTTACTTCTGTGTAGCTCTGCATCATTGTTCTTCCCCTGAATGGTCTTATTTAAGAATCCTTGTCACTCTCACAGATCATTTGTAGGCTTCTATCATTGACCATGGGAGATGTAGAAGTTTATAGCAGGTTTCCCTCTCTGCTCTACGCCCAGAGCCTGGTGTCTGTGTAGCAGCCTCACTGTAATGCTGATATCTGAGCACTGGGACATCGGAGCAGCAGTGGAAGCCCCACCTTCTGCTAGTGATGTAGCTGCACTTGCATTGTCCTGTGATACTTGCTGTGCAGCATCAACAATATACTCGCCAACCACCTCAGGAAAGTAATTTAAGACTATCAAGGGCATCATTATTGAAGTATCTTCATGCCCAGTTGTTGGACTGCAGGTGTCCTTTGACAGTCAGAGGGAATCATTAGAAGCAATTCATCTGTTTTCTGACCTTCCTGATCTAAAACATCTGACTAGTAGAGCAAAATCTTGGACACAAAAATGATCTAAAGGGCATCAATACCAACATAAGTCATTTCATGGCCCTCTTGCTGTAAGGAATGTGCAGCCACATGAAATGGAGATTCACTGACTCAAATAGTAGAATAGAAAACAGGTGTTATGGTTGAAGTCTCTTTCAATTCCAAGCCTTTCACAAAACCTGACTCTCTCACCATACTAATGTCTTCCTTCTTTGGATTCCTGCTGCATTTATTCTCTACCAGGCATTACCACGTGACTGTACACTGACCTCTACACGCTGCCATGGGTCCATGCCCTAGTTTTTACTCTACAATCTATCCTTGAGAATGAGTACTCCCCAAACACGTGAAGCTCTCTCTTCATCTACCCTGAATATATAGACTCACACATTCAATAAATACTATTTTTTGATAGCAGTGCTCTCAGGATTCACTAAGGACATAATTCACAAGGACTTCTTTGTCATGTCAGCATTCCCAAAATAAAAGCAAATATTCCCCAAAACCAAACACTCTCGAGCAGAACCACTGTCAAGCATTTCTTTTTGAAGTGGAGTAGGTATAGAATGGAAGATGGACAGTAACCTGGTCCCTTTCTGCACCTGTCACCCCAGGAATTCCTGCTGTAAGTGCAACGCAGATCTGCATGATGACAATGTCTATCGCATCATCACTGCCAATCTCCTCATGAAAATGCCAACATCTGGCATCCCCCCCACATTCCTCCAAGTGAGCCCAGGAGGCTTGCTCAGGAGTCTGCATCATGGTGGCAGAATACCAATGCTCCACTCTGGGGTGAAGAAAGGCTCACTCTGGATAACTTTCTCTCACAGATTATTTTGCAGTCTTTAAAAAAAAATGATTTCTGGTTCCAACTGTGGTAAAACCACATTTGACCTGTGACCCTAACAGAGAGAAAAGGAGACCTGTGTGGCCTACTGTGCTAGTAAAGCATGAAGTGAGAGTTTATTCATTTTTTCCTATGGACCCCTATAGCAAAAATAAACAATTGCTAGTTCTAACCCTCCAACCAAGTGCTGTTATTATATAGAATCCCCTCCCCAAGGAATCTATAGCTACTTCTATCTATAGCAACACCCTTCAACTATCCAAGTAGCATCTATTTAAAATTAAAACATGATACAACAATGGTATGTTTATTTAGTCTGCAAATGCTTGGTATTTACATAGAGTCACTTATAAATTATATAAAATAGGCCTGGCCGGTTGGCTCAGCGGTAGAGCGTTGGCCTAGTGTGCGGAGGACCCAGGTTCGATTCCCAGCCAGGGCACACAGGAGAAGTGCCCATTTGCTTCTCCACCCCTCCGCCACACCTTCCTCTCTATCTCTCTCTTCCCCTCCTGCAGCCAAGGCTCCATTGGAGCAAAGAAGGCCCGGGCGCTGGGGATGGCTCTGTGGCCTCTGCCTCAGGCACTGGAATGGCTCTAGTCGCAACATGGTGATGCACAGGATGGGCAGAGCATCGCCCCCTGGTGGGCAGAGCATCGCCCCATGGTGGGTGTGTGGGTGGATCCCGGTCGGGCGCATGCGGGAGTCTGTCTGACTGTCTCTCCCTGTTTCAAGCTTCAGAAAAATTCAAAAAAAAATTATATAGAATAATTCTGAGGGAGTGACATCATGGAAATGGCACCGTGAGCAGCGTGTCCGACAGATCTCCCCAAAATCTCAATAAATTTATCAACTAGAAACAGAAAAATTTATCCTCAGAGCATTCCGGAGTTCCACACAAACTGTTATCACTTGAATCTGAGAGACAAGGGTGTGGAGGAAGCTAACTACCGCACAGACGTTTATTCAAGCCGCGGAGGGAGTGCACCTGTGGTGAGTCGGTCCACACTCAGAGAGTGGCAGCCTGGGTGCTGCGAGCAGCCGCTGGCACGCGTGCGTCTGGTGCCGCGGTCTGGTCGCAGAGCGAGCACCACCAGCGTCCCCAGCGGCCTGCTCACTGCGAGAGTCCCCAGCCACTGGTGCCCAGAGCACCCCATTCGTGCATGTGCCCTGGGCATCCCACGTGCCCAGAGCGCCCCACTGGCCCGAACACCCAGGGTGCCCCATTATTCCGCGCGCCCAGTGCACCCCAGCCGCCAGCGGCGGGGTGAGTGGAAGAGGCGCCAGGGCTGTCTTTCCTAGTCAGGAGATTCTCTCCGTGGGCGGGGCACCTCACCCAGCCATTCAAGCTAACAATCAAGCATTGGGGGAGGGGCACGCAGGCTACAAGCTAGAAGAGAGTGGACCCCAATATTTAAAGCCCTGAAAGACAGGAAGTTTCAGCCAAGAACACTATACCCATCAAAGCTATCCTTCAAGTATGAAGGAGATATAAAAACATTCACAAATACAGAAAAGATGAGAGAATTTATCATCAGAAAGCCCCCACTCCAGGAAATACTAAAGGAGGTTTTCCAACCAGATTCAAAGAACAAAAGAAAACAAAACCACAAGTAACAGCTCCACCAAGAACACAATAAAACCAAACTTAACTGTGACAACAAAAGAAAAAAAGGGGGGGAGAGGATGGACATTAACAGTAACAAAGGATGATGAAGTGCGGAAATACTCATAAGATAGGGTACTACAATGAATATGGTAGGTACACTTTTCATTACTTAATGGTAACCACCCTTAAAAAAACCACCACAAAAACACTTGACTTAAAAAAGGTAGCAACAGAGGAAAGAAGTATGGAATACAAACAAACAAAAACAAATGATAGAAAAACAAAAGAGAAGAATCAAACTAGACACAAAACTAACAGAAAGCAATTCATAAAATGGCAATAGGGAACCCACAAGTGTCAATAATTACACTAAATGTGAATGGATTAAACTTACCAATAAAAAGACACAGAGTAGCAGAATGGATTAAAAAAGAAAACCCAACTATATGCTGCCTAGAAGAAACACATCTAAGCAACAAGGATAAAAACAAATTCAAAGTGAAAGGCTGGAAAACAATACTCCAAGCAAACAACACCCCCCAAAAAAACAGGTGTAACAATACTCATATCTAATAATGCTGACTACAAGACAGAAAAAGTACTCAGAGACAAAAATGGTCATTTCATAATGATTAAGGGGACACTGAATCAAGAAGAAATAACAATTCTTGATATATATGCACCAAACCAAGGAGCACCAAAATATATAAGACAGCTACTTATTGACCTTAAAACAAAAACTAACAAAAATACTATCATACTTGGAGACCTCAATACACCGCTGACGGCCTTAGATCGGTCATCCAAACAGAGAATCAATAAAGAAATAGTGGCCTTAAACGAAATACTAGAACACCTGGATATGATAGACATCTACAGGACACTTCATCCCAAAGTGACAGAGTATACATTTTTCTCTAGTGTACATGGAACATTCTCAAGAATTGACCATATGTTGGGCCACAAAGACAATATCAGCAAATTTAGAAAAATTGAAATTGTACCAAGCATATTCTCTGATCATAAAGCCTTGAAACTAGAATTCAACTGCAAAAAAGAGGGGGAAAACCCCACAAAAATGTGGAAACTAAACAACATACTTCTAAAAAATGAATGGGTCAAAGAAGAAATAAGCGCAGAGATCAAAAGATATATACAGACAAATGAAAATAAAAATACGACATATCAGAATCTCTGGGATGCAGTAAAAGCAGTAATAAGAGGGAAGTTCATATCACTTCAGGCCTATATGAACAAACAAGAGAGAGCCGAAGTAAACCACTTAACTTCACACCTTAAAAAACTAGAAAAAGAAGAACAAAGACAAACCAAAACCAGCCGAAGAAAGGAGATAATAAAAATCAGAGCAGAAATAAATGAAATAGAGAACAGAAAAACTATAGAAAAAATCAATAAAACAAGGAGCTGGTTCTTTGAAAAGATCAACAAAATTGAGAAACCCTTGGCAAGACTCACCAAGGAAAAAAGGCACAGGACTCAAATAAATAAAATCGAAAATGAAAGAGGAGAGATCACCACAGACATCATAGATATACAAAGAATTATTGTAGAATACTATGAAAAACTGTATGCCATCAAATCCAACAATCTAGAAGAAATGGATAAATTCCTAGAACAATACAACCTTCCTAGACTGAGTCATGAAGAAGCAGAAAGCCTAAACAGACCAATCAGCAGGGAGGAAATAGAAAAAACTATTAAAAACCTCCCCAAAAATAAAAGTCCAGGCCCAGACGGGTATACTAGTGAATTCTATCAAACATTCAAAGAAGACTTGGTTCCTATTCTACTCAAACTCTTCCAAAAAGTTGAAGAAGAAGCAATACTTCCAAACACATTTTATGAGGCCAACATAACCCTCATACCAAAACCTGGCAAAAATGGCACAAAGAAAGACAACTACAGACCAATATCTCTAATGAATACAGATGCTAAAATACTAAACAAAATACTAGCAAATCGAATACAACAACATATTAAAAAAATAATACATCATGATCAAGTGGGATTCATCCCAGAATCTCAAGGATGGTTCAACATACGTAAAACGGTTAACGTAATACACCATATCAACAAAACAAAGAACAAAAACCACATGATCTTATCAATAGACGCAGAAAAGGCTTTTGATAAAATACTACACAATTTTTATGTTTAAGACTCTCAACAAAATGGGTATAGAAGGAAAATATCTCAACATGATAAAGGCCATATATGATAAACCATCAGCCAACATCATATTAAATGACATAAAACTGAGGACTTTCCACCTTAAATCAGGAACAAGACAGGGTTGTCCACTCTCTCCACTCTTATTTAACGTGGTGCTAGAAGTTCTGGCCAGAGCAATCAGACAAGACAAAGAAATAAAAGGCATCCATATCGGAAAAGAAGAAGTAAAGGTATCACTTTTTGCTGATGATATGATCCTATACATCGAAAACCCGAAGGACTCCACAAAAAGATTATTAGAAACAATAAACCAATACAGTAAGGTCGCAGGATACAAAATTAACATACAAAAGTCCATAGCCTTTCTATATGCCAACAATGAAATATTAAAAAACAAACTCAAAAAAATTATCCCCTTCACGATTGCAAAAAAAAAAATAAAATACCTAGGAATAAACATAACAAGAATGTAAAGGACCTATATAACGAAAACTACAAGGCTTTATTAAGAGAAATAGAAAAAGACACAATGAGATTGAAAAATATTCCTTGTTCTTGGATAGGAAGAATAAATATAATTAAAATGGCCATATTACCCAAAGCAATATATAAATTTAATGCAATTCCCATCAAAATTCCTATGACATTTTTTAAATGTGTTCCTTGTCATTTGTTCTATCTTAATCCTAAGAGCAGCCCTGTTAAGCATGTTTTACTGAGGCACAGAGAGGGTGTTCTGCCCAAGGACACACAGCTACTCAATGACAGAACCACAATTAGAACCGGGGCAGGTTAGTGCCCTGGGCATGCTCTTCAACACCCTGCCATGCCACTCACTCATGGAGAGAGGTAGCAATGCAGCATCAGCTTGCTGAGGAGTTTCCCCCATGCAGTTCTGGCAGCAGTTAAATTGGAGGATGTCATCCTGGGTGCTCTGAGGACATATCTTATCTGCACTGTGACTACATGACTGGTAGACCACTCACCAAGAGAGACCTACGTGACTTTTGTGTCTCCAGGAGGGCAGGGAATATGAGAGAAGATTCAAACCATTAGTCCTTGACTGTTCATATATCTTGTTGTTCTTGCCTGTATTGCAAGTTATTTCAGAGAACTGGCAAGATAAACAAAAGAAAAATGTGATTACATCAAATTAAAAAGATTTTGCACAGTAAAGGAAATCATCAACAAAACAGAAAGAAAACAACAGTTGATGCCAACCAAAGAAGATCTAGAAACACAAATGAAAATTGGAAGCAGACAACACCATCCCATGACTTAGCCAGCTCTACAAACAACACACCCAAATGAGGAGGGTATACATAGACAAAATGGGAACAGAGAGAAGTGCAATTCAAATGAACCAACAAGAGAGACATCCAGAAAATGAACTGAATGAGATGGAAATAAGCAAACTACCGGATGCGGAGTTTATAATAAAGATTATTAGAATGCTCAAAGATCTTAGAATAACAATGAATGGACACAATGAACACATAAATAAAGACATAACAAACATCAAAAAGGACATTGAAATAACAAAGAAGAACCAGTCAGAAATGATAAAGACAAATCAGAAATAAAAACTACAATAGAAGCAGTTAAAAGCAGGTTGGATAAAGCAGAGGATTGAATCAGCAATTTAGAAGACCAAATAAACGAAAACACGGAAGAGCAGCAAAAAGAAAAGAGGCTGACAAAATCTGAGGAAACTCTAAGAGAGCTCTGTGACAATGTAAAGAGAAACAACATCCGCATCATAGAGGTTCCTGAAAAAGAAGAGAAAGAACAAGGGATGGAGACCTTGTTCAATCAAATCATAGCTGAAAACTTCCCAAAATTGATGCAGGAAAAAGTCACACAAGTTAAAGAAGCACAGAGAACTTCATTAAAGAGAAACCCAAAGAAATCTACACCAAGACACATCATAATTAAAATACCACAGCTAAGAGATAAAGAGAAAATAGTAAAAGCTGCTAGAAAAAAAAGGCTATCACCTACAAAGGAGTCCCCATAAAGATGACATCGACTTCTCAACAGAAACACTTGAGGCCAGAAGGGAATGGCAAGAAATATTCAAAGTAACGCAGAACAAGAGCCTACAACCAAGACTTCTTTATCCAGCAAGGCTATCATTTAAAATTGAAGGAGAAATAAAAAGTTTCCCAAGCAAAAAAACCTCAAGGAATTCATTACAACCAAACCAATGCTACAAGAAATGTTAAGAGGCCTGTTGTAAACAGAACAAAAAGGGAAAAGAATATAGTAAAAAAAAAATAGGGCTTTAAAGAATAAAATGGCAATAACAGCTACATACCAATAATTACCTTAAATGTAAATGGGTTAAATAATCCAATCAAAAGACATAGGCTAGATGCATGAATAAGAAAACAGGACCCATACATATGTTGTCTACAAGAGACACACCTAAAAACAAAAAATACACAGACTGAAGGTAACAGGATGGAAAAAAATATTTCATGCAAATGGAAATAAAAAAACACTGGGGTAGCAATACTTATATCAGACAAAATGGACTTTAAAACCAAGGCTATAGTAAGGGATAAAGAAGGTCATTACATAATGATAAAGGGAGCAATCCAACAGGAAGATATAACCATTATAAATATATACACACCTAATATAGGAGCACCGAAATATATAAAGCAGACTTTGTTGGATATAAAGGGTGAGATCCATAGCAATACTATAACAGTAGGGGGTTTCAATACCCCACTAACATCACTGAATAAATACTCAAGAAATAAAATTAACAAAGAAACAGCAGACTTAAAGGACATACTAGATCAACTGGATTTAATAGATATCTTCTGAACCTTTCACCCTAAGGCAGCAGAATATACATTCTTTTCAAGTGCTCAGGGTACATTCTCTATGAGAGACCACATATTAGGGCACAAAAGTGATCTCAACAAATTTAAAAAGATTGAAATCATATCAAGCACTTTCTCTGATCACAATGGCATAAAACTAGAAATCAACCACAACAGAAAAACTGAAAAATACTCAAACACATAGAAACTAAATAATATGTTATTAAATAATGAATGGGTTAACAATAAGATGAAATAAAAATATTCCTAGAGGCCCTGGCCGGTTGTCTCAGCAGAAGAGCGTCGGCCTGGCATGCGGGGGACACGGGTTCAATTACTGGCCAGGGCACATAGGAGAAGCGCCCATTTGCTTCTCCACCCCCCCTCCTCCCTCTCTGTCTCTCTCTTCCCCTCCCACAGCCAAGGCTTCATTGGAGCAAAGATGGCCCGGGCGCTGGGGATGGCCCCTTGGCCTCTGCCCCAGGAGCTAGAGTGGCTCTGGTCACGGCAGAGTGAAGCCCCAGAGGGGCAGAGCATCACCCCCTGGTGGGCATAGCATCACCCCGGTGGGCGTGCCGGGTGGATCCCAGTCGGGCACATGCGGGAGTCTGTCTGACTGTCTCTCCCCGTTTCCAGCTTCAGAAAAATAAATAGAAAAAAATATATACCTAGAAATGAATGATAATGATCATACAACAACTCAAAATTTATGGGAAAGAGCAAAAGCAGTACTGAGATAAAGTTCATAGCACTACAGGCATACCTTAAGAAGCTAAAACAAAAGTTGAAATAAACAACTTAACCCTGCATATAAAAGAACTAGAAAAAGCTCACCAAGTAAAGCCCAGATGTAGTAGAAGGAAGAAAATAAAAAAAAAAGAATACAGAGGATCAATGAAACCAAGAGCTAATACTCTGAAAGGGTAAACAAGATCAATGAACCTTTAACCAGACTCACCAAGAAAAAAAGAGAGAGAACTCAAATAAATAAAATTAGAAATGAAAGTGGAGAAATAACAACTGACACAAAATACTGACAGAAATACAAAATATTGTAGAAAAATACTATGAAGATCTGTATGTCAAAAAATTAGACAACCTAGGTGAAATGGAAAAATTTCTTGAAACATATAATCTTTCAAAATACAATCTGGAAGAATCAGAAAACCTAAACAGACTGATTACAACAAATGAGCTCAGAACAGTTATCAAGAACTCCCAGCAAACAAAAGTCCTGGATCGGATGTCTTCACAGGTGAATTCTACCAAATATTCAAAGAAAAATTAACTCCTATGCTTCTCAAGCTATTTCAAAATAATTCAAAAGGAAGGAAGAATTCCAAGCTCTTTTTATGAGGCAAGCATAATTCTGATTCCAAAACCAGGCAAAGACAACACAAAGAAAGAAAATTATAGGCCAATATCCCTGATAAATTTAGATGCTAAAATCCTCAACAACATATTAGAAAACTGGATCCATCAATACATGAAAAAAATCATACATCATGATCAAGTGGGATTTATTCTGGGGAGGAAAGAATGGTACAATATTCATAAATCAATGTGATTCATCACATAAACAAAAAGAAGGAGAAAAACCACATGATAATTTCAACAGATGCAGGAAAAGCATTTGATAAAATTCAACACCCATTTATAATCAAAACTCTTAGCAAAGTGGGAATACAGGAAACATACCTCAACATGACAAAGGCCATCTATGACAAACCCACAGCCAATATCATAATCAATGGGCAAAAATTAAAAGCAATCCCTTTAAGATCAGGAACAAGGCAGGGGTGCCCCCTTTTCTCCACTCATATTCAACATAGTACTGGAAGTCCTAGCCACAGCAATCAGACAAGATGACAAAATAAAAGGCATCCAAATTGGAAAAGAAGAAGTAAAATTATCATTATTTGCAGATGAAATGATACTGTATATAAAAAATTCCGAAGTCTCAGTCAAAAAACTACATGGCCTGATAAATGAATTCAACAAAATATTAGGATATAAAATTAATACACAGAAATCAGAGGCATTTTTATACACTAACAAAAAATTGTCAGAAAGAGAAATTAAGGAAACTATCCCCTCTACTACTGCAACACACAAAAACTGTACCTAGGAGTAAATTTAACTAAAGAGATTAAAGACTTGTACCTGGAATATTATATAACATTGATAAAAGAAATCAAGGAAGATACAAACAAGTGGAAGCATATACAGTGTTTATGGATAGAAAGAATAAACATTAAAATGTCTATATTACCCAATTTATAAATATATAATTTATAAGTTCAATGCAATATCAACTAAAATACCAATGACATACTTCAAAGATATAAAACACATATTCCAGAAATTTATATCGAACCAAAAAAGAACATGAATAGCCTCAGCAATCTTGAAAAAAAAGAATAAACTGGGAGGTATCACACTTCCTGATATCAAGTTATACTACAAGATCATTGTACTCAAAACAGCTTTGTACTGGCATAGAACAGGCATATAGATCAATGGAACAGAACAAAGAATCCAGAAATAAACCCACAGCTCTATGGACAACTGATATTTGACAAAGGAGGTAAGAGCATACAATGGAGTAAAGACAGCTTCTTTAACAAATGGTGTTGGAAAAATTGGACAGCTACCTGCAAAAAAATGAAACTAGACCATCAACTTACACCATTCACAAAAATAACTCAAAATGGATAAAAGACTTTAATGTAAGTTGTGAAATCATAAGCATCTTAGAAGAAAACATAGGAAGTAAGCTCACTGACATCTCTCGCAATATATTTGCTGATTTATCTCCATGAGCAAGTGAAATAAGACAGAATATGCAAATGGGACTATATCAAACTAAAGCTTTTTTTTCAGCTAAAGACAGTATGAACAGAATAAAAAAACAAACCACACAATGGGAGAACATATTTGATAATATGTCTGATAAGAGGTTAATAACCAAAATTTATAAAGAACTTGTAAAACTCAACACCAGGAAGAAAAACAATTCAATCCAAGCAAAAATTGGGCAAAAGAAATAAATATACACTTCTCCAAAGAGGACATACAGATGGCCAATAGATAAAAAATATTTAACATCTATAATTATTAGAGAAATGCAAATAAAAACCACAATGAGATATCACTCCACACCAGTCAGTGGTGCTCATTAACAAAACAACACATGATAGCTAGAGAAAGGGGAACCTTCCTGCACTGGTGATGGAATGCAGACTGGAGAACAGTATGGAGATTTCTCAAAAAATTAAAAATGGAACTGCCTTTTGACCCAGCCATCCCACTTTTAAGAATATATCTTAAGAACACCATATCACTGACTCAAATAAAGAAATACACCCCCAATATTATGGCAGCATTGTTCACAATAGCAAAGATCTGGAAATAGTCCAAGTGTGGACAAGTGGATTAAAAATCAGTGGTACATATATACAATGGAATAATACTATGGGGCCATGAAAAAAAAAAGGAAATCTTACCTTTTGTAACAACATGGATGGACCTGGAAACTATTATGTTAAGTGAAATTAGGCAGGGATAAAAAGAAAAATTTTATATTACCTCACTCATTTGAGGAATCCAAGAAACAATGTGAACTGAGGAATGGAAATGAGACAGAGGAGGGATCAAAGGAACCAGAGGAAAAAAGAAAAGAGGGAAAGGGAATGATAAGATAGAATAAAGCTGGAAGGGAGGAGGGCTCTGTAGGGTGGGGCCAAGGGAGATGTTGAGGGGAATACGGGGCAGGGGGGATATATTCGGGGTGACACTAGAATCTATGTAAACATAATAAATTTAATTTTAAAAAGTGTCCTGTCTTGTGCAACATTCCACTATTTCTGCCTACCATTATCATTAAGTTATTTTACAACTCTGTAAATTATTAAGAGAACTGACCACAGATCAAATGATTTGTGCTCAAACAAAGGCAAGTGAAATTTGTCCAATCAGAATATAATGGATATCTCCATTATGGAAATGATACTTCCAAACATGACATTTTATTTTCCCATGGATCTTGCCTAGTTTTATGTCTATTAGCAAATTAATTTCAGCATTTCCATTACCTATGTATGTGTCTGTTCTTCAAATTCTCTTCTGAATGAGGTTTAATATATACTGGTTCTATCATTAGTTAATGAGCTAAATAAAAATCTGTGGCATGTTTTCATTATATATTTGTACTCAAATCATATCTTTTTGAAAATTATCCTGTAAATCTTTCTTCTCCCAGATCTTTATTTTTCTTTTTTTTTCTCTTTATTCATTTTTAGAGAGGAGAGAGAAAGGGAGAGACAGAGAGACAGAGAGAGATAGAAGGGGGGAGGAGCTGGAAGCATCAACTCCCATATGTGCCTTGACCAGGCAAGCCCAGGGTTTCGAACCGTCGACCTCAGCATTTCCAGGTCGACGCATTATCCAATGCACCACCACAGGTCAGGGTCTTCCAGATCTTTTGAAATGACAGAAACCATGCCTTTAAAAGAATATCCCATGCCAGCACTAAAAACAAGAAAGCTGACCATCAGCAGATAAGAAATCAGAGGAATCCTTGACAAAAAGCACTTGGAATCAGAATCGCAGGGAAAAACAAGGCAGGAGAAGTTACAACTCTGCTGCTACAAAGGGAAATTTGGTTCTTCCCAAGAGAGCCTGAGAAACCTCAACCTCAGATACAACAAACACAGAGAGTGGCATGCACCTTGCAAGAATGAACCCCGGCAGGCCACAGCGGTAATGTGCAGTTACCCTTGGGCTAAAACACAAATAACTCCTTTTTAAAATAAGCAAATATACTTGGAGGGGAGAGTGTTCTGCAGGGATATTAGGAGACTGACAGAAGCAGAAAGCCTGAGATCTGAACTTCTGCCATAAAAAGGAGGGAAGACTGGACCCAGGAATGAAAACACACAAAAGCAGTCTAACAAAGACTCCTAACATTCGTCAAGGAAGCAGCCAGCTTCTTGCTCCCTACCTGCTCTCAATTCATACACTCCCCCCAAACTTACTATTTTCTGTTTTCTAATCATTAGAGAGAGATGTGTACATCCTCATTATTCTGGCACCTTTCCCATGCTTGATGACTGAATAAAGAGCACTGGCATTTTCTGAGAATGCACTGATAAACTCCTTTTTACCTAGGTCCATAAACTTAAACCCAGTATTCAACACTAGGTATTATCTTTCTTCTATCCATTATTATGCCTGTCCTAACTTTGCCAATTTGAAAAGAACCTCCCTGCTGGGAGAAGTAAAAATAAAATAGGAGTTGAATAGGTCAACCCCTCTCTGTAACCTGGTCATCCTACCTCCCTCTTTAAGAGTGGGTGGGTTATCCCTTCCACGTGGTGCTACAGGAGGGGTGAGCATGGTAACCACCTAGTCCTCTAACAAAGGTGTAAACATTTTGGTTGCATGGTATGCAAACTGTACAACCACACATGGCAGCCTAAAATACATCAAAGTCTTAGTCCTCCATCAGAAATTTCACCATGACGCAACACATCAGGACCTGACAACACTGCACAGGACATCAACCAGACCACTTCCTGCTATTCACACATTATCACCTATTGGAGGAGCAGTAAGCATACATAGTGTCTTATATACCTGACTCACCTTTTCCTACACCTGCATCGTCTCTGGAAAATTGCTATGTCGTAGGCATACACTTTTAATTTGGTGATTAGTATGAAATTTCAAGCACTATTATAACCCAACAAAAGGATATTTGAGAGTACTGATTAAAGGTGTTTCTTATAGCCCTCAAGAAAAACTATATAGGATAGGGCAAAAGGAGGTTTACAGTTGTGAGTATGCAAAACACAAAGTTTATTTATGAATAATTTATTATTTATGAATTATTGTTTATTAATTATTGTATTTCTTTTGACAGAGAGTCAGAGAGAGGGACATATAGAAACAGACAGACAGGAAGGGAGAAAGATGAGAAGCATCAATCTTCATTGCAGCACCTTAGATGTTCACTGATTGCTTTCTCATATGTGCCTTACCTGGGGGGCTGAAGCAGAGTGACCCCTTGCTTAAGACAGCAACATTGGGCTCAAGCCAGCAACCTTGGGCTTCAAGTCAGAGACCTTTGGGCTCAAGCCAGCAACCATAGGGTCATGGTTATGATCCCACACTCAAGCCAGCGACCCAGCACTCAAGCTGGTGAGCCTGTGCCCAAGATGGCAACTTTGGGGTTTGGAACCTGGGTCATCTGCATCCCAGTCTAAGGTTGCCGGGGTCCAGCCCCGGGGGGGATCCAGGGGTCCCACAGGAGGAGACGGCATCGGCGAAATTCGAGTGAGAGAGCCAAATTCTTTTCTTTCTCTTTATTCTCTAGTTAGCATTTACTGCCAGGCATCTCTCCCAAATGCTAGTACAGCTCCTTTTTTATACACACACAACAAGTTACAATTACATGGTATTAATCATTGCTTCTGTTTCACTATGTTTACATGTTTCCAGATAACAGTTAATTTATATCTATAAACTACAAATCAGGTGGCAAATTATTCAAAGTACAATTAAAAAATAATTTCAATAGCGATAACAACATTGGTAAAAGCTTTTAAAGGATTAGTACTAAGTAATAACTCAACTTTACTGTTGTTGTGAGTCAAGGGGCAGAGAGAGATTAACAGACAAAATCATTAAGGATTAGCAAAGGACCATCGCTTGCTCAGGCAAATGGCCTTGAGTTTATGCAGTGTCCTGACTTTTCTCACAAGATAACAAAATGCTTGCCCATTAAGAAATTGACATAACATTAAGAGTAACTTTTACTTAAAAATATATAGAGTGCACTCGCAAGATAGCTTAGTAGCAACATAATTTCAGAAGACATTAATTGCTATTGCTTCTATGGATGCCACCCCATACCTCTCATTATCTGAAGAAAGAATTTTGGGAAAGTATATAAATCTCATGAGAGTGTCTCACTGAGAAAGCCCAGCAACTGCCTTCAGTCATAAAACAATTCTCTTAGCAAAACATTCTTTTCTTGCTGTCTGCATTCCCATCCCAGGCCACGCAACGGGCCATTCCATTACTCCTTTCCTAAGATTCTATTGTCTAGTCAAATTTTATTTATTTACTGTATTCACACACTAGTAAATCCTAACTATATTCTTCTTAGAGTGTACCACTATCTGTAGATCAAATAAGCAAGAAGAAAGGAAAATTTCTCTACTCTATCACATGAAAAGGCTAGGGAGTATAAATGATGAATTAAGTGAAGGCTGAAAGGTGCTCTATGCACAGCCACTGCCTTCTCCCCATTCACAAGTCACAATCTATTTTTTCTAACATAATTAAGAAGAAATTCTCCTACAAACTTTACCCTTTACGAGGAATATCATAGCCAGCCTCTTATGTTTATGAGCCCAGTTCAAGGGGCTTACAGGCTTCTCTGTGGAACTCACACCTTCTGTCTCATTTCCAAAGAAATTATTACAAATCTACAGGGAAAGCACGATACTATTATCCCTGTGCTATAAATAATAGCACACACCCAGAAAAAGGGGGGATATAAGGCCAGATTAATTCAAAAAGTCAAAGGGGGAAGTATCGTTGTGCCTTTCCTTTGTGGTGACTTTGTCAACCCACAGCCATTGGTCTTCACTGCAGTGACTCTGTCAACCAGCAGCCCTTGATCTTCTCTGCTCTGACTTTGTCAATCAGCGGTTTTGATCTTCTTCTGCTGTGACCTTGTCAGCCAGCAGTTGTGGGTCTTCTCCTGCTGTGACCTTGTCAGCCAGCAGTCGTTGATCAGCTCCCAACATAAGGTCCCATCCACTGAAACACCTAATTATTGTATCATTTTTCATATGAACAACTGTTAACCTACTTTTGCCTCATCCTGTGTTGATGTATTCCATTACAATAAAATAACCTGTCAATAATTTCAAAACTAACTTTAACAAGCAATAAAAAAGGAAACCTTAAATACAGAAGAAAAAATGGATACAAAGGAGAAAATACTCTGTGAAGATAAAACACACCATAAACCTTTGAGGATTGGTCGGGGTTTGGAAGTGAGGAGTGCAGTGGATTGAAGGGAGAATTTTCAGCAGTCCTATACATGTAACTTCAGACTTAATTAAGATGGAAATTTTACGATTAAAAAATCCTTAAGCATTTTTGAGAAGAGAAAGAATGCTAAAGAACATTTAAGTCATTTTTCCCTTGCAGTAAAAATCAGAGTTTAGACATTTTTATGTGATGTAATAGAAAGTTATATTTCATCCCTGAATGAGAAAAATAGGTGATTTTAAATTTGGAAATAGAGATTAGGAGTGAAAAGTTTTATTAACATTTTAAAATGCTGTTCTGAACACACACATTAGAAAATTACAACAATGAAAAGTTCCTATATTTTAACAGCTCATTGCTTCTGCATATTCTGCTCACAGAACAAACACATCAACTTAAATATTGAATAACACCCTTTGTCTATTATGACACACACAAAACATAGGCTTTTTTCAACATCCCCAATACTGTTTATAATGATTGTGGTCCTCCGTCAATTTTCCTCCTACACCACTTTCTTCTATCTTTTAAAACAGTGATTTTCAACCAGTGTGCTGTGGCACACTGATGTGCTGCAAAAAAATTTTAAAACATGCAATACCTGACTATTTAGTCAGGTGCACTGACCTCTTTCCCCATAGTTTATCAAATAAAAAATAACAACAGCTCACACAACAGTAGGTACCTGGTATGAACAAATCAAAATTATACTTGTTTTTGGTGAGAATCAGCAAAAAGTACATTTGTTGGGGTGCCACAGAATTTCAGTGGTTAGTTTATACATGTTATGAAATAAAAATCACTATTGTAAAACAAAGACCACAGCAGGACTGACATGAAATCATTCAGAGATATTCATATTTTTTTCTCTTTTAAAAATATGACAAGGCAAAGCAATCAATTTTAATCATCTTATATTCACTCATTGAGTAATACTTTTGGTTCTCAGGGACAATCAAATTCAATCTGTTAGCAAGCTGTTAATATTTAGATGCAAGGGAAATATAAAATCAGAATGTGACATAAATCTTAAATCTTATAACGCAAGTAAAATTAAAAAGAAAGTATGAATTTCTTTTAATACTTTAGTTTTGCTTTTTCATCAACAGTAGAATCACTGAGGCAGCAGAAGGAGACTATACCTACCTTGGAGGGTCATCTTATTGCATCTGTCTTCTCTTTGCAACAATTAGATGCTTGACCAAGAATCAAAAAGACCCAAATTTAATCTCAGCTTTACTACCTAACAGCTGTATGACTTCGAGCAAGAACTTTTGAGATTTTGGTACTGTCATTTATAATTCTATCCCAGACCCTTTTTTGAGTTCCAGATATGTAAATTCAACTATCTTTGTGACATCTCCACCTCACCTGTAGAGAAATGGCTGGGAGATTAAACTGCAGCTTTGAGACAAGTCTCTGGTGTGGACTTCGGACACCAAGTCCTGCAGGGGCAGAATGCTGTGTGGGCAAGCACTACTGTGGTTGTTTATAGAAAGCAGCTGATCCCTATAGCCATTTTCCTACATACGTGGGGGACATCGGTTGGTCATTTTTCTCTGCACCTGAATCCATTGTAGACTAATTTGACCCAGGCCCTGCTAATTAGCTTGATGAGCAGAGACCAATAAATACGATGAGGCTGCAGAGATCTGGGCTCTCAGTTCTGAAGGCTGGGAGTCCCCTGTACCCATCTTTTCTGTACATTGTGTCTTCTGTGTGTTTTCCTAAGTCCTGCAGTGCCTTCCTTTCATGAACATCTACTGCTGGGCTGTTCTCAGCACTCAACAATCCCCGAGGACCTCAATATAATAAGAAACTAATTGATGATCTTCCACCATGAACTTAGTTTCTTCCATTGTCCTTCAACCATCCACTCAAATAAGCCAAACGTCTAAAACCCATGACTGACATCATCCTCTTTTCTTTACCAAGTTTTGCTGAATTAATACCTTTCATTTCTGTCCATGTCTCTGTATCTCCCCAAAAACACCACCCATGCAAGTTACCCTCACTCTCATCAGGACTCCTGTGAGAGCTTCCTTGCTGTTCTAAGCCTGCTACTCTTGCTCCTTTAATTATCAGCCCATATTTTAGTATCCTTTTCTCCCCATTGACTTGAAAGACAGAGAGGAAAGGATATGGAAGAGAAAGAGAAGCATCAACTTGTTGTTCCATCCAGTCATTCCATTTAGTTGTGTATTCATTGTTGTTTGCACATGCCCTGATAAGGGATCAAATCCAGACCTCAATGCACTGGGATGATGCCTTATCCACTGAGCTATGTGTCCAGGACCAGTAATATTCTGAAATGCAAATCTGATCATGTGACCCCCCTCCACCTAAAATATTTACATGACTTACACTAACTATTTGGAAATTCAGCAATGCTAAAATCACACAATCCTCCTTTTGGTTCCTCAAATGTGCATGTGCCCCATACCACAGGGCCTTGGCATATGCTGCTTCCCCACCTGACATACTTATGTCCTCCAGTCAACATGAAGTCTTTTATCAGACTTTTATCTCAAGTTTTACACACTCTGAGAAGCTTTCTCTCACCTCCCATATTATCTCAATTCTCCTTACATGATCATAGTATTATTACAGTTGTAATTCCTTATTTTCATAATTATTTGAATATTATCAGTTTTCCCATTAGACTAGAAGATCTGTAAGAGTACAGACTAAATCTCACTTTTCTCACATAGCATATGCACAATAAATACTTACTGAACAATTGCATGAATTGATGAATATAAATAAATTAATAAAGCTATAAAATTAAGTAACCTCTAATCACCAAAATTGTACATGTATATTACTTAACCTCTCTGTATTATCACCAGCTGCATTAAAATGAAGTAAAATTACAATAAAAGAAAAAAATACTGTTTCAAAAAAGAAATGCACCCCCATGTTTATGGCAGCATTGTTCACAATAACAAAGATCTGGAAACTGCCCAAGTGTCTGTCAAAGGATGAACGGATTAAAAAGCTTTGGTACATATGCACTATGGAATACTACTCAGCCATAAGAAATGATGACATCAGATCATTTACAACAACATGGATGGACCTTGATAACATTATACTGAGTGAAATAAGTAAATCAGAAGAAACTAACAACTATATGATTCCATATATAAGTGGGACATAAACATGAGACTCAGAGACATGAACAAGAGTGTGGTGGTTATGGGGGGGAGGAAAAGAAGGGGGTTGGGGGAGGGGAGAGGCACAAAGAAAACCAGATAGAAGGTGACGGAAGCCAGTTTGACTTTGGGTGATGGGAATGCAGCATAATCAAATGTCAAAATAACCTAGAGATGTTTTCTCTGAACATATGTACCCTGATTTATCAATGTCACCCCATTAAAATGAATAAAAATTTAAAGAAAATGAAGTTATATAATTATGATCCCAAATTGATCCAGCAAGGTAAGGGGCAAGGGCAATACAAATATTGGAAAGACAAACAAGAAGTATGACCCATATTACGAGAAAACAAGATAAAAAATGATAAAAATAATTGAGCTGAGTCCTTTATCACCATGAACAACCTCACCTAATGCAGGTTCTGATTGAACAGATGTATTGTAAAACAGTTCAGGTCTAAAAGTTGAAATTTTTTGCTTAGGACAGCAATTTTATGGCAGTGTTTTTATTTCTGGCAACCTAAAATATATTAGAACAATGATTGCTTCCTGCCACCAGTGTACTGTTTTGTTGGCTGTGTTTGTGGCAAAACATTTGATTCTGGCTGTAAATGAGAGTTTCTTGATTATCCTCATTAAGACCCTGACTGCAGACTCTGTGAACATTTTTCTGGAACAGAGCAGAGTTAGAGGCATTGGTGGACCACCCAAGAGCACAATGCAGATATAATAACTTCAGGGGTTTTTTGTTGTTGTTGTTTGTATTTTTCTGAAACAGGAAACGGGGAGGCAGTCAGACAGACTCCCGTATGTGCCCGACTGGGAACCACCTGGCATGCCCACCAGGGGGCGATGCTCTGCCCATCTAGGGCATCACTGTTTTGCATCCAGAGCCACCCTAGCACCTGAGGCAGAGGCCATAGAGCCATCCTCAGTGCCCAGGCCATCTTTGCTACAGTGGAGCCTTGGCTGTGGGAGGGGAAAAGAGAGACAGAGAGGAAGGAGAAGGGGAGGGGTGGAGAAGCAGATGGGCACTTCTCCTGTGTGCCCTGGCCGGGAATCAAACCCAGGACTTTGGCACGCCAGGCCGACGCTCTACCACTGAGCCAACCGGCCAGGGCCAACTTCAGGCTTTTATCACTCAACTATAAAGAAGAGGGTAATACATGTCACTCTTTTTAGAAATAAGACCTTTTATGGAAAACCCTTTTTCCCAATGCTACATTCACATAGCCCAAATTCTGGAAAATTTTGTAATTAGTTTGAGTCCCTACTACATTTTGTATATGTCAAATCCTTCAAATACTTTGGCAGAAAATTGTTAGTCTCCTTTGGAGACTAGCACAATAAGCCCCATGACTTCACACACTGTGCCCTTCCCCCCAAGTTTACACCAACCACTGGCAACTATATAGTTTTTTCTCAAGGGCATTCCCAGCCTGGAAGATAAACCTAGCAGCAGCCCTCAGGGGCAGCAACTTGTCAGCTATTCCCTCTGGCTTTTCTGGCTCCTGGAGTCTTGCTGAGAAATGGAAACCCACAGTATTGATGCTTCAAAGCCCAGAAGGGCCTGAAGGTCTCTTAACAACTATGTTTCCAAGACACAACTCTTAATGGGAAGGTGTTCAGGATCTCCTTGTGTTGGATTAGGGACTCTAGTCTCTGAAACACCACCCTGTTCACACTCTTCAAGTCCTCAGTGCTCTGAGGGAAAACACAGGTGTGCTGACTTTCCCTCAGCACCAGGTCTTTTCCATACCCAAGTGAGCCTCTCCTAGAAGTTTAGAAAATAACCCAGAGTTCTCTCTTGGCAAATTCAAATGTGGGTATTTTGGGGACTTTATCCCCAAATCTCCTCCATCTGCCCTTCCAATAAGATGTTGAGACACTTTTGATAAACTCTTGAAGGTCACATTATCTCAGAAAAATGTTTGAGCAGAGGAAATAGGAAAAAATATAAATTACTTATAGTACCCAGATAAATTTCTGGCAAGGTATTGTATTTGGTCTTCAGTACTTAATTTTTATTCCTAAGAAAAATAAAGACAATGTGGACCTCAAGGTGAATCTTTGAAGTATAGAATTGCCTCTATCTTCAAGTGACCAATCAAATCTTTCCAGGGATTGAGAACAAGATATATGCTAAATTTAAGACAACTGTAAAATATTCCAATAAAAAATCCAATAACAAAATAATGGCAACACTGACCATACAAAATAAACCAAAAAGACTTGGTACACTTTCAGTAACTTGTATATTTTGCTATTAATCCAAATTTTATATCCAATCCTAGTGGATTTTACATTGAGAGAAAGAAAGGTTATTTATATTATCAAGAAAGCATGAGTTAGACCATGAAAATATAACAACAGGAACAGAGGCATAAGGAATGCTTCTTTAATCTCAAAGTTCCCAGAATAATGCTTAGAAGCAAGACATCATACCTATGACTTATCTTTCCATGCCCTCAAAAACCATCTTAAAATCTTCTAACATGTAAAAAACTTTCCCAAAAAGTAGAAATAATATACAGATTATTTCTCAACATCAGAGAAATGGTGCCATGAGAAGTTCCCCTGGTCTTTCCCCTTGAAGTTATATCCATTTGATCAGCTATATTTCAACAAAAAATTCCCTGTTCAACAGACAAACAGGTCTGGGAGATCTGCAAATTGAAACCTCTGAAGAGAGACTGAAAGTCAGAGAGACTGAAAGCATAGGGCATAAAGAAAAGCAGTAGTGGGTGCTACAGACACTGCCCCAGCGTACTGCAGGTCCCCGGACAGGAAAGAAACCAGGCTGCCACCTGCACTCCAGAAGAGCAGAGAGAGACAGCAAGGGGAGTGTTCCTGCCAGAGCGGTCACTGTGCTACAGTAGACCCAGTGGCCTGAGAGCATAAAGAGACAGCAAGGGGAGTGTTCCTGCCAGAGCAGTCAGTGTGTGTTACAGTAGACCCAGTGGCCTGACAGCAGAGACAGAGACAGCAAGGTGAGTGTTCCTGTCAGAGCAGTCACTGTGTGCCAGAGTAGACCCAGTGGCCTGACAGCAGAGACAGAGACAGCAAGAAGAGTGTTCCTGCCAGAGCAGTCATTGTGTGCCACAGTAGACCCAGTGGCCTAGGAGCAGAGAAAGAGCAGAGAGTTGCAGTCATGGTTGCCTGGACACCAGAATTGCCAGGTACAATAACAAAGCCACAGAGTCTGGCTGCATCCCCCACCCTCCTGGAACTAACAGCAGGCCCCAGTGAATGCTGGGCTACAGAGCACATTATCTGCAGCCCTGAGAACTGGAGAGCCAGAAGATTTTTTTTCTGAGCAGCAGGCACACACTGAGGCTATTATCAGAGAAACAGGTAGAAATACAGAGATAAGGCAGCAGAGGTCTGGCAGTCCTCATTACTGGAAGAAGAACAAAGCCACAAATGCACCAGCTGGCCTCACCCAGTTCACTCCCTACACCCCTATCAATACTGTTCTGCTGGTAGCTGCTGGTTGCAGGTGATAGTGCTAGAAACTCATGGAATCAAAACCACATCAACCACCTCATTTTCCGCTGGGGATGGTGCCCTGGGACAAAGGCAACCCAGTCACGGAGGAGAGGCCTAAGTCCCCAAGAAAAACAGGGCAGTTTTCAGCATCCTGCACAGATCTGAGAAGCCAGAGTACTGCAAGAGAAACTAAAAAGCTTGTGTTTCAGCACCATCTACTGGAAAGCAAAAGAAAGACTCCTTGTCAACTTACTAAATAGGGAAGTGCAGAAGGAAGGAAGGAAGGAAGGAAGGAAGGAAGGAAGGAAGGAAGGAAGGAAGGAAGGAAAGAAGGAAGGAAGGAAGGAAGGAAGGAAGGAAGGAAGGAAGGAAGGAAGAAAAAAAAGAAGGAAGGAAGGAAAGAAGGAAGGAAAAAAGAGAGAGAAACATTTTATTCCCAGAGATGCCTAGGCAGAGAAGGAATTCATCAAATACCATGAATAACAAAGGTAATGAGGCAGCTTGGAAAGAAAATCTCCAAAAAATAAACTTAAAGACATTGAAATATGTGATTTAATGGCAGAGAATTTAAGATTGCAATTCTGAAAAAACTCAACAAGATACAGGAAAACACAGATAGGCAAAAACAAGATAGACTCAAAGTGAAAGGGTAAAAATGATACTCCAAGCAAATAACATCCATAGAAAAACAGGTGTAGCCATACTTTTATCTAACAAAAGATATTTCAAGATAAAAAATGTAGTAAGAGAAAAAGATAGCCATTTTATAATGATAAAAGGGATAATACATCAAGAAGATATAACATTTCTTAATATAGATGCATCCAATGAAGGACTGCCAAAGTATATAAAGCAACCAGTAACAGAACTAAAGGAAGAAACTTACAAAAACACAATTATTATAGGGGACCTAAATACCCCATTGACAGCTATTCATAGATTGTCCAAACAGAAAATCAATAAGAAAATATTGGCCTTAAATGTCACATTAGACCAAATGGACATAATCAACCTTTACAGAGCCTTTAATCCCAGAATATCAGATGATACATTCTTCTCTAGTGCACATGGAATATTCTCAAGAATAGACCACATGTTGCAACACAAAACTAGCCTTAAAAAATTTAAGAAGATTGAAATCATACCAAGCATATTCTCTGACCACAATACTTTGAAATTGGAAATAAACTGCAAAAATAAAGTGAGGAAAAAAACAAAAATATAGAGAGATTAAACATGCTACTAAAAAACAACTGAAAGAAATAAAGACAAAATAAAAGGAGAAATCAAAAGATACATAGAGACA
>NW_027095491.1:0-44901 GCF_036850765.1 Saccopteryx bilineata | reverse complement strand
ACCTGGCTCTCCATATTATCTAGTTCTTGTTCCACTAAATACAATAGTAAGTTTTTAATTTGTCCCCCCATTTTTCCATTTTCCTCTTATTCCTCTCATCATAACTCTTAGAAAACCAACACCTAAAAGCAAATCATTTTATTCTTGACCCAAATTTTTTCCTTATTTGCTTTTTGTGGGTCCATACGCTCTTTTTTTTTCTTTTTTCTTTTTTTGGGTTTTTTTCTTTCTTCTTTTTTGCCCCTTTATTACTTTTCCCCAATTCAGGCCCTCCATCACAGGCATTGTTTGTTATAACTCACAGTCCACCACAAGATTTTCTCAAGAAAGAGGGGAGAGGAGAGGAGAGGAAAAAAGAGGGGGGGAATAATTTCCTTTTTTAAAAATTTTTATTTTATTTTATTTTTCTTTATTTCATTATTAATTTTTTTTAAAAAAACAACTCTTTTCGATTTGTTATTTTTTTATTTTTTTTAACTTTTTATTCTTTATTAAATCTCATTAATACTATCAACAAAACCACCCTCAGATGCCATTAAGGAAGAGAAAATCGAATATCATGGATACAAAAGAAAGAGAGGTAACACAGCTAGATGAGGAAAAATCTATGGAGAAAAAATTTAATATATTGGAAACCTTGGAGCTAAATGACAGAGAATTCAAGATAGAAATCCTAAAAATCCTCCGAGATATACAAGAAAACACAGAAAGGCAATATAGGGAGCTCAGAAAACAACTCAATGAACACAAAGAATATATGTCCAAGGAAATTGAAACTATAAAAACAAATCAAACAGAGATGAAAAACTCAATTCACGAGCTGAAAAACGAAGTAACAAGCTTAGCTAATAGAACAGGTCAGATAGAAGAGAGGATTAGTGAAATAGAAGACAAGCAACTTGAGGCACAACAGAGAGAAGAAGAAAGAGACTCAAAAATTAAAAAAAATGAGATAGCCCTACAAGAATTATCTGACTCCATCAAAAAGAATAACATAAGAATAATAGGTATATCAGAGGGAGAAGAGAGAGAAAATGGAATGGAGAACATACTCAAACAAATAATAGATGAGAACTTCCCAAGCCTGTGGAAAGAACTAAAGCCTCAAGTTCAAGAAGCAAACAGAACTCCAAGTTTTCTTAACCCCAACAAACCTACTCCAAGGCATATCATAATGAAATTGACACAAACCAACAGCAAAGAAAAAATTCTCAAGGCAGCCAGGGAAAAGAAGAATACAACATATAAAGGAAGGCCCATTAGATTATCATCAGATTTCTCAGCAGAAACTCTACAAGCTAGAAGAGAGTGGACCCCAATATTTAAAGTCCTGAAAGAGAGGAACTTTCAGCCACGAATACTATACCCATCAAAGCTATCCTTCAAATACGAAGGAGAAATAAAAACATTCACAGATACAGAAAAGATGAGGGAATTTATCATCAGAAAACCCCCACTCCAGGAATTACTAAAGGGGGTTCTCCAATCAGATACAAAGAACAAAAAAAAAACAGAGCCACAAGTAAAAGCTCCAAGAAGAACACAATAAAACCAAATTTAAACTGTGACAACAACAAAAAGAAAGAGGGGGAGAAGACTGGAGATTAACAGTAGCAAAGGACGATGGAGTGCAAAAGTACTCACAAAATAGTTCGCTACAATGAACAGGGTAGGACCCTTTTCATTACTCAAAGGTAACCACCATTGAAAAAACCACCACAGAAGCACATGAGATAAAAAAGATAGCAACAGAGGAAAGATGTATGGAATACAACCAAATAAAAACAAAAGATAGAAAAACGAAAGAGAAGGATCAAACAAGACACAAAACTAACAGAAAGCAATATATAAAATGGCAATAGGGAACTCACAAGTATCAATAATTACACTAAATGTAAATGGATTAAACTCACCAATAAAAAGGCACAGAGTAGCAGAATGGATTAAAAAAGAAAATCCAACTGTATGCTGCCTACAGGAAACTCATCTAAGTAACAAGGATAAAAACAAATTCAAAGTGAAAGGCTGGAAAACAATACTCCAAGCAAATAACATCCAAAAAAAAGCAGGTGTAGCAATACTCATATCGGATAATGCTGACTACAAGACAGGAAAAGTACTCAGAGACAAAAATGGCCATTTCATAATGGCTAAGGGGACACTGAATCAAGAAGACATAACAATTCTTAATATATATGCACCAAACCAAGGAGCACCAAAATATATAAGACAGCTACTTATTGATCTTAAAACAAAAACTGACAAAAATACAATCATACTTGGAGACCTCAATACACCGCTGACGGCTCTAGATCGGTCATCCAAACAGAGAATCAACAAAGACATAGTGGCCTTAAACAAAACACTAGAGCACCTGGATATGATAGACATCTACAGGACATTTCATCCCAAAGTGACTGAGTATACATTTTTCTCCAGTGTACATGGATCATTCTCAAGAATTGACCATATGTTGGGCCACAAAAACAACATCAGCAAATTCAGAAAAATCGAAGTTGTACCAAGCATATTTTCTGATCATAAAGCCTTGAAACTAGAATTCAACTGCAAAAAAGAGGAAAAAAATCCCACAAAAATGTGGAAACTAAACAACATACTTTTAAAAAATGAATGGGTCAAAGAAGAAATAAGTGCAGAGATCAAAAGATATATACAGACTAATGAAAATGACAATACGACATATCAGAATCTATGGGATGCAGCAAAAGCAGTGATAAGAGGGAAGTTCATATCGCTTCAGGCATATATGAACAAACAAGAGAGAGCCCAAGTGAACCACTTAACTTCCCACCTTAAGGAACTAGAAAAAGAAGAACAAAGACAACCCAAAACCAGCCGAAGAAAGGAGATAATAAAAATCAGAGCAGAAATAAATGAATTAGAGAACAGAAAAACTATAGAAAAAATTAATAGAACAAGGAGCTGGTTCTTTGAAAAGATCAACAAAATTGACAAACCCTTGGCAAGACTTACCAAGGAAAAAAGAGAAAGAACTCATATAAACAAAATCCAAAATGAAAGAGGAGAAATCACCACGGACACCTTAGATATACAAAGAATTATTGTAGAATACTATGAAAAACTTTATGCCACTAAATTCAACAACCTAGAAGAAATGGATAAATTCCTAGAAAAATACAACCTTCCTAGACTGAGTCAAGAAGAAGCAGAAAGCCTAAACAGACCTATCAGTAGAGAAGAAATAGAAAAAACCATTAAAAACCTCCCCAAAAATAAAAGTCCAGGCCCTGACGGCTATACCAGCTGAATTTTATCAAACATTCAAAGAAGACTTGGTTCCTATTCTACTCAAAGTCTTCCAAAAAATTGAAGAAGAAGCAATACTTCCAAACACATTTTATGAGGCCAACATAACCCTCATACCAAAACCAGGCAAGGATGGCACAAAAAAAGAAAACTACAGACCAATATCTCTAATGAATACAGATGCTAAAATACTAAACAAAATACTAGCAAATCGAATACAACAACATATTAAAAAAATAATACATCATGATCAAGTGGGATTCATCCCAGAATCTCAAGGATGGTTCAACATACGTAAAACGGTTAATGTAATACACCATATCAACAAAACAAAGAACAAAAACCACATGATCTTATCAATAGACGCAGAAAAGGCTTTCGATAAAATACAACACAATTTTATGTTTAAGACTCTCAACAAAATGGGTATAGAAGGAAAATATCTCAACATGATAAAGGCCATATATGATAAACCATCAGCTAACATCATATTAAATGGCACTAAACTGAAGGCTTTCCCCCTTAAATCAGGAACAAGACAGGGTTGTCCACTCTCTCCACTCTTATTTAATGTGGTACTAGAGGTTCTAGCCAGAGCAATCAGACAAGACAAAGAAATAAAAGGCATCCATATCGGAAAAGAAGAAGTAAAGGTATCACTTTTTGCAGATGATATGATCCTATACATCGAAAACCCCAAAGAATCCACAAAAAGACTACTAGAAACAATAAGCCAATACAGTAAGGTCGCAGGATACAAAATTAACATACAGAAGTCAATAGCCTTTCTATATGCCAACAATGAAACAACTGAGAAGGAACTCAAAAGAATAATCCCCTTCACGATTGCAACAAAAAAAATAAAATACTTAGGAATAAACATAACAAAGAATGTAAAGGACTTATATAATGAAAACTATAAACCATTGTTAAGGGAAATCGAAAAAGATATAATGAGATGGAAGAATATACCTTGTTCTTGGCTAGGAAGAATAAATATAATCAAGATGGCTATATTACCCAAAGCAATATACAAATTTAATGCAATTCCCATCAAACTTCCAATGATGTTTTTTAAAGAAATAAAGCAAAAAATCATCAGATTTATATGGAACTATAAAAAACCCCGAATAGCCAAAGCAATCCTAAAGAAAAAGAATGAAGCTGGGGGCATAACAATACCTGACTTCAAACTCTATTATAGGGCCACGACAATCAAAACAGCATGGTATTGGCAGAAAAATAGACACTCAGACCAATGGAACAGAATAGAAAGTCCAGAAATAAAGCCACATATATATAGTCAAATAATTTTTGATAAAGGGGCCAACAACACACAATGGAGAAAAGAAAGCCTCTTCAATAAATGGTGCTGGGAAAACTGGAAAGCCACATGCAAAAGAATGAAACTGGACTACAGTCTCTCCCCTGTACAAAAATTAACTCAAAATGGATCAAAGATCTAAACATAAGACCTGAAACAATTAAGTACATAGAAGAAGACATAGGTACTCAACTCATGGACCTGGGTTTTAAAGAGCATTTTATGAATTTGACTCCAATGGCAAGAGAAGTGAAGGCAAAAATTAATGAATGGGACTACATCAGACTAAGAAGTTTTTGCTCAGCAAGAGAAACTGATAACAAAATAAACAGAAAGCCAACTAAATGGGAAATGATATTTTCAAACAACAGCTCAGATAAGGGCCTAATATCCAAAATATACAAAGAACTCATAAAACTCAACAACAAACAAACAAACAATCCAATAAAAAAATGGGAAGAGGATATGAATAGACACTTCTCCCAGGAAGAAATACAAATGGCCAACAGATATATGAAAAGATGCTCATCTTCTTTAGCTATTAGAGAAATGCAAATCAAAACGGCAATGAGATACCACCTCACACCTGTTCGATTAGCTGTTATTAGCAAGTCAGGTAATAGCAAATGTTGGAGAGGCTGTGGAGAAAAAGGAACCCTCATCCACTGTTGGTGGGAATGTAAAGTAGTACAACCATTATGGAAGAAAGTATGGTGGTTCCTCAAAAAACTGAAAATAGAACTACCTTATGACCCAGCAATCCCTCTACTGGGTATATATCCCCAAAACTCAGAAACATTGATACGTAAAGACACATGCAGCCCCATGTTCATTGCAGCATTGTTCTCAGTGGCCAGGACATGGAAACAACCAAAAAGCCCGTCAATAGATGACTGGATAAAGAAGATGTGGCACATATACACTATGGAATACTACTCAGCCATAAGAAATGATGACATCGGATCATTTACAGCAAAATGGTGGGATCTTGATAACATGATACGAAGCGAAATAAGTAAATCAGAAAAAAACAGGAACTGTATTATTCCATACGTAGGTGGGACATAATACTGAAACTAAGAGACATTGACAAGAGTGTGGTGGTTACGGGGTGGAGGGGGGAATGGGAGAGGGATAGGGGGTGGGGAAGGGCACAAAGAAAACAAGATAGAAGGTGACAGAGGACAATCTGACTTTGGGTGGTGGGTATGCAACATAATTGAACGACAAGATAACCTGGACTTGTTATCTTTGAATATATGTATCCTGATTTATTGATGTCACCCCATTAAAAAAATAAAATTATAAAAATAAATAAATAAATAAATAAATATTTGGTACATATATACTATGAAATACCACTAAGCCATAATAAATAATGACATCGGATTATTTACAATAACATAAATGGACCTTGAGAACATTATACTGAGTGAAAGAAGTAAATCAGAAAAAACTAAGAACTATATGATTCTATACATAGATGGGACACAAAAATGAGACTGAGAGACATAGAAAAGGGTGTGGTGTTTACCGAGGGGGGATGTGGGAGGAAAGAGATAGAGGGGGTGGTGGGAGGGGAGGGGCACAAAAATTCAGATCGAAGATGACTGAAGACAATTTGACTTTGGGTGAGGGGTATGCAACATAATCAATTGTCAAAATAATCTGGTGATGTTTTCTCTGAACGTATGTACCCTGATTTATCAATGATGCCCCATTTAAACTAATAAAAAATAAATAAATAAAAAAAAATAAAAAAAAAAGAAAACTCTGAAGTCTCAGTAAAAAAAAATACTTGGCCTGATAAATGAATTCAGCAAGATATCAGGATATAAAATTAATACACAGAAATCAGAGGCATTTTTATACACTAACAAAAAACTGTCAGAAAGAGAAATTAAGGAAACAATCTCCTCTACTACTGCAGCACACAAAAAATGTACCTAGGAGTAAATTTAACTAAAGAGATTAAAGACCTGTACCTGGAATATTATATAACATTGATAAAAGAAATCAAGGAAGATACAAACAAGTGGAAGCATATACAGTGTTCATGGATAGGAAGAATAAACATTAAAATGTCTACATTACCCAATTTATAAATTTATAATTTATAAGTTCAATGCAATATCAATTAAAATACCAATGACATACTTCAAAGATATAAAACACATATTCCAGAAATTTATATGGAACCAAAAAGAACATGAATAGCCTCAGCAATCTTGAAAAAAATGAATAAACTGGGAGGTATCACACTTCCTGATATCAAGTTATACTACAAGGCCATTGTACTCAAAACAGCCTGGTACTGGCATAAGAACAGGCATATAGATCAATGGAACAGAACAGAGAATCCAGAAATAAACCCACAGCTCTATGGACAACTAATATTTGCCAAAGGAGGTAAGAGCATATAACGGAGTAAAGACAGCTTCTTTAACAAATGGTGTTGGAAAAATTGGACAGCTACCTGCAAATAAATGAAACTAGACCATCAACTTACACCATTCACAAAAATAACTCAAAATGGATAAAAGACTTTAATGTAAGTCATGAAACCATAAGCATCTTAGAAGAAAACATAGGAAGTAAGCTCACTGACATCTCTCGCAGCAATATATTTGCTGATTTATCTCCATGGGCAAGTGAAATAAAAGACAGGATATACAAATGGGACTATATCAAACCAAAAAGCTTTTTTTCAGCTAAAGACAGTATGAACAGAATAAAAAAACAAACCACACAATGGGAGAACATATTTGATAATATGTCTGATAGGTTAATAACCAAAATTTATAAAGAACTTGTAAAACTAAACACCAGGAAGAAAAACAATTCAATCCAAGCAAAAATTGGGCAAAAGAAATGAATAGACACTTCTCCAAAGAGGACATACAGATGGCCAATAGATAAAAAATGTTCAACGTCTGTAATTATTACAGAAATGCAAATAAAAACCACAATGAGATATCACTCCACACCAGTCAGAATGGCGCTCATTAACAAAACAACACATGATAGGTGGAGAAAGGGGAGCCTTCCTGCACTGGTGATGGAATGCAGACTGGAGAACAGTATGGAGATTTCTCAAAAAATTAAAAATGGAACTGCCTTTTGACCCAGCCATCCCACTTTTAGGAATATATCCCAAGAACACCATATCACTGACTCAAATAAAGAAATACACCCCCAATATTATGGCAGCATTGTTCACAATATCAAAGATCTGGAAATAGTCCAAGTGTGGACGAGTGGATTAAAAAGCAGTGGTAAATATATACAATGGAAAAATACTATGGGGCCATGAAAAAAAAGGAAATCTTATCTTTTGTGACAACATGGATGGACCTGGGAACTATTATGTTAAGTGAAATAAGCCAGGGAGAAAAAGAAAAATTTCATATGACCTCACTCATTTGAGGAATCCAAGGAACAATGTGAACTGAGGAATGGAATTGAGACAGAGGTGGGATCAAAGGAACCAGAGGAAAAGAGAACAGAGGGAAAGGGGATGATAGGATAGAATAAAGCTGGAAGGGGGGAGGGCTCTGTGGGGTGGGGTGAAGGGAGATGTTGAGGGGAATACGGGGCAGGGGGGATATATTCGGGGTGACACTAGAATCTATGTAAACATAATAAATTAAATTTTAAAAAGTGTCCTGTCTTGTGCAACATTCCACTATTTCTGCCTACCATTATCATTGAGTTATTTTACAACTCTGTAAATTATTAAAAGAACTGACCACAGATCAAATGATTTGTGCTCAAAGAAAGGCAAGTGAAATTTGTCCAATCGGAATATAATGGATATCTCCATTATGGAAATGATACTTCCAAACATGACATTTTATTTTCCCATAGATCTTGCCTAGTTTTATGTCTATTAGCAAATTAATTTTAGCATTTCCATTACCTATGTATGTGTCTGTTCTTCAAATTCTCTTCTGAATGAGGTTTAATATATACTGGTTCTATCATTAGTTAATGAGCTAAATAAAAATCTGTGGCATGTTTTCATTATATATTTGTACTCAAATCATATCTTTTTGAAAATTATCTTGTAAATATTTCTTCTCCCAGATATTTTTTTTATTTTTTTTCTATTTATTCATTTTTAGAGAGGAGAGAGAGAGGGAGAGAGAGAGAGACAGAGAGAGAGAAGGGGGAGGAGCTGGAAGCATCAACTCCCCTATGTGCCTTGACCAGGCAAGCCCAGGGTTTTGAACTGGCAACCTCAGCATTTCCAGGTCGATGCATTATCCACTGTGCCACCACAGGTCAGGCTCTCCCAGATCTTTTGAAATGACAGAAACCATGCCTTTAAAAGAATATCCCATGCCAGCACTAAAAACAAGAAAGTTGACCATCAGCAGATAAGAAATCAGAGGAATCCTTGACAAAAAGCACTTGGAATCAGAATGGCAGGGAAACACAAGGCAGGAGAAGTTACAACTCTGCTGCCACAAAGAGAACTTCGGTTCTTCCCAAGAGAGCCTGAGAAACCTCCACCTCAGATCCAACAAACACAGAGAGTGGCATGCACCTTGCAAGAATTAACCCCGGCAGGCCACAGCAGTAATGTACAGTTACCCTCGGGCTAAAACACAAATAACTCCTTTTTAAAATAAGCAAATATACTTGGAGGGGAGAGTGTTCTGCAGGAACATTAGGAGACTGACAGAAGCAGGGAGCCTGAGATCTGAACTTCTGCCATAAATAGGAGGGAAGACTGGACCCAGGAATGAAAACACACAAAAGCAGTCCACATCTCAAACAAAGACTCCTAATATTGGCCAATGAAGCAGCCAGCTTCTTGCTCCTACCTGCTCTCCATTCATACATTACCCCCAAATCTACTATTTTCTGTTTTCTAATCATTAGAGAGAGATTTGTACATCCTCCTTATTCTGGCACCTTTCCCATGCTTGATGACTGAATAAAGAGCACTGGCATTTTCTGAGAATGCACTGATAAACTCCTTTTTACCTAGGTCCATAAACTTAAACCCAGTATTCAACACTAGGTATTATCTTTCTCCTATCTATTATTATGTCTGTCCTAACTTTGCCAATTTGAAAAGCACCTCCCTGCTGGGAGAAATGAAAATAAAATAGGAGTTGAATAGGTCAACCCCTCTCTGTGACCTGGTCATCCTACCTTCCTCCCTAAGAGTGGGTGGGTTATCCCTTCCACGTGGTGCTACAGGAGGAGTGAGCATGGTAACCACCCAGTCCTCTAACAAAGGTGTAAACATTTTGGTTGCATGGTATGCAAACTGTACAACCACACATGGCAGCCTAAAATACATCAAAGGCTTAGTCCTCCATCAGAAATTTCACCATAAAGCAACACATCAGGACCTGACAACACTGCACTAGGACATCAACCAGACCACTTCCTGGTATTCACACATTATCACCTATTGGAGGAGCAGTAAGCATACATAGTGTCTTATATACCTGACTCACCTTTTCCTACACCTGCATCGTCTCTGGAAAATTGCCATGTCTTAGGCATACACTTTTAATTTGGTGATTAGTATGGATTTCAAGCACTATTATAACCCAACAAAAGGTATTTGAGAGTACTGATTAAAGTTGTTTCTTATAGCCCTCAAGAAAAACTATATAGGATAGGGCAAAAGGAGGTTTACAGTTGTGAGTATGCAAAACACAAAGTTTATTTATGAATAATTTATTATTATTTATGAATTATTGTTTATGAATTATTGTGTTTCTTTTGACAGAGAGTCAGAGAGAGGGACATATAGAAACAGACAGGAAGGGAGAAAGATGAGAAGCATCAATCTTCATTGCAGCACCTTAGTTGTTCACTGATTGCTTTCTCATATGTGCCTTACCTGGGGGGCTGAAGCAGAGTGACCCCTTGCTTAAGACAGCAACATTCGGCTCAAGCCAGCAACCTTGGGCTTCAAGTCAGAGACCTTTGGGCTCAAGCCAGCAACCATAGGGTCATGGTTATGATCCCACGCTCAAGCCAGCGACCCTGCACTCAAGCTGGTGAGCCTGTGCCCAAGATGGCAACTTTGGGGTTTGGAACCTGGGTCATCTGCATCCCAGTCTAAGGTCCCATCCACTGAAACACCTAATTATTGTATCATTTTTCATATGAACAACTGTTAACCTACTTTTGCCCCATCCTGTGTTCATGTATTCCATTACAATAAAATAACCTGTCAATAATTTCAAAACTAACTTTAACAAGCAATAAAAAAGGAAACCTTAAATATAGAAGAAAAAATGGATACAAAGGAGAAAATACTCTGTGAAGATAAAACACACCATAAACCTTTGAGGGTCGGTCGGGGTGTGGAAGTGAGGAGTGCAGTGGATGGAAGGGAGAATTTCCCAGCAGTCCTCTACATGTAACTTCTGACTTAATTAAGATGGAAATTTTACAATTAAAAAATCCTTAAGGATTTTTGAGATAAGAGAAAGAACGCTAAAGAACATTTAAGTCATTTTTTCCTTGCAGTACAAATCAGAGTTTAGACATTTTTATGTGATGTAATAGAAAGTTATATTTCAGCCATGAATGAGAAAAATAGGTGATTTTAAATTTGGAAATAGAGTTTAGGAGTGAAAAGTTTTATTAACATTTTAAAATGCTGTTCTGAACACAGACATTAGAAAATTACAACAATGAAAAGTTCCTATATTTTAACAGCTCACTGCTTCTGCATATTCTGCTCACAGAACAAACACATCAACTTAAATATTGAATAACACCCTTTGTCTATAATGACACACACAAAACATAGGCTTTTTCCAACATCCCCAATACTGTTTATAATGATTGTGGTCCTCTGTCAATTTTCCTCCTACACCACTTTCTTCTATCTTTTAAAACAGTGATTTTCAACCAGTGTGCTGTGGCACACTGATGTGCTGCAAAAAAAATTTTAAAACATGCAATACCTGACTATTTAGTCAGGGGCACTGACCTCTTTCCCCATAGTTTATCAAATAAAAAATAACAACAGCTCAGCCAACAATAGCTACCTGGTATGAACGAATCAAAATTATACTTGTTTTTGGTGAGAATCAGCAAAAAGTACATTTGTTGGGGTGCCACAGAATTTCAGTGGTTAGTTTATACATGTTATGAGATGAAAATCACTATTGTAAAACAAAGACCACAGCAGGACTGACATGGAATCATTCAGAGATATTCATATTTTTTTCTCCTTTAAAAATATGACAAGGCAAAGCAGTCAATTTTAATCATTTTAAATTTACTCATTGAGTAATACTTTTGGTTCTCAGGGACAATCAAATCCAATCTGTTAGGAAGCTGTTAATATTTAGATGCAAGGGAAATATAAAATCAGAATGTGACATAAATCTTAAATCTTATAATGCAAGTAAAATTAAAGAGAAAGTATGAATTTCTTCTAATACTTTAGTTTTGCCTTTTCATCAACAGTAGAATCACTGAGGCAGCAGAAGGAAGGTCATCTTATTGCATCAGTCTTCTTCTCTTTGCAACAATTAGATGCTTGACCAAGAAGCAAAAAGACCCAAATTTAATCTCAGCTTTACTACCTAACAGCTGTATGACTTCGAGCAAGAACTTTTGAGATTTTGGTACTGTCATTTATAATTCTATCCCAGACCCTTTTTTGAGTTCCAGATATGTAAATTCAACTATCTTTGTGACTTCTCCACCTCACCTGTAGGGAAATGGCTGGGAGATTAAACTGCAGCTTTGAGACAAGTCTCTGGTGTGGACTTTGGACACCAAGTCCTGCAGGGGCAGAATGCTGTGTGGGCAAGCACTACTGTGGTTGTTTATAGAAAGCAGCTGATCCCTATAGCCATTTTCCTACATACCTGGGGGACATCGGTTGGTCATTTTTCTCTGCACCTGAATCCATTGTAGACTAATTTGACCCAGGCCCTGCTAATTAGCTTGATGAGCAGAGACCAATAAATATGATGTGGCTGCAGAGATCTGGGCTCTCAGTTCTGAAGGCTGGCAGTCCCCTGTACCCATCTTTTCTGTATATTGTGTCTTGTGTGTTTTTTCTTAAATCCTGCAATGCCTTCCTTTCATGAACATCCACTGCAGGGCTGGTCTCAGCACTCAACAATCCCCGAGGACCTCAATCTAATAAGAAACTAATTGATGATCTTCCACCATGAACTTGGTTTCTTCCATTGTTCCTTGGTTTCTTCCATTGTCCACTCAAATAAGCCAAATGTCTAAAACCCATGACTGACATCATCCTCTTTCCTTTACCAAGATTTGCTGAATTAATACCTTTCATTTCTGTCCATGTCTCTGTATCTCCCCCAAAGCACCACCCATGCAAGCCACCCTCACTCTCATCAGGACTCCTGTTGAGAGCTTCCTTGCTGGTCTACGCCCACTACTCTTGCTCCTTTAATTATCAGCCCATCTTTTAGTATCCTTTTCCCCCTATTGACTTGAAAGAGAGAGAGGAAAGGATATGGGAGAGAAAGAGAAGCATCAACTTGTTGTTCCATCCAGTCATTCCATTTAGTTGTGTATTCATTGTTGCTTGCACATGCCCTGATAAGGGATCAAATCCAGACCTCAATGCACTGGGATGATGCTCTATCCACTGAGCTATGTGTCCAGGGCCAGCAATATTCTGAAATGCAAATCTGATCATGTGACCCCCCTCCACCTAAAATATTTACATGACTTACACTAACTATTTGGAAATTCAGCAATGCTGAAATCACACAATCCTCTTTTTGGTTCCTCAGATGTGCCTGTGCCCCATACCACAGGGCCTTGGCACATGCTGCTCCCCCACCTGACATACTTCTGTCCTCCAGTCAACATGAAGTCTTTTATCAGACCTCATCTCAAGTTTTACACACTCTGAGAAGCTTTCTCTCACCTCCATATTATCTCAATTCTCCTTACATGCTCATAGTATTATTACAGTTGTAATTCCTTATTTTCATAATTATTTGAATATTATCAGTTTTCCCATTAGACTAGAAGATCTGTAAGAGTACAGACTAAATCTCACTTTTCTCACATGGCATATGCACAATAAATACTTACTGAACAATTGCATGAATAGATGAATATAAATAAATTAATAAAGCTATAAAATTCAGTACCCTCTAATCACCAAAATTGTACATGTATATTACTTAACCTCTCTGTATTATCACCAGCTGCATTAAAATGAAGTAAAGTTACAATAAAATAAAAAAATACTGTTTCAAAGGAGAAATGCACCCGCATGTTTATGGCAGCATTGTTCACAATAACAAAGATCTGGAAACTGCCCAAGTGTCTGTCAAAGGATGAATGGATTAAAAAGCTTTGGTACATATACACTATGGAATACTACTCAGCCATAAGAAATGATGACATCAGATCATTTACAGCAACATGGATGGACCTTGATAACACTATACTGAGTGAAATAAGTAAATCAGAAAAAACTAATATCTATATGATTCCATATATAAGTGGGACATAAATATGAGACTCAGAGACATGAACAAGAGTGTGGTGGTTATGGGGGGGGGAGGAAAAGAAGGGGGTTGGGGGAGGGGAGAGGCACAAAGAAAACCAGATAGAAGGTGATGGAAGACAATTTGACTTTGGGTGATGGGAATGCAGCATAATCAAATATCAAAATAACCTAGAGATGTTTTCTCTGAACATATGTACCCTGATTTATCAATGTCACCCCATTAAAATGAATAAAAATGTAAAGAAGAAAAAATAAAATAAAATGAAGTGAAGTTATATAATTATGATCCCAAATTGATCCAGCGAGGTAAGGGGCAAAGGCAATACAAATATGGGAAAGACGAACAAGAAGTATGACCCATATTAGGAGAAAACAAGATAGAAAATGATAAAATAATTGAGCTGAGTCATTTATCACCATGAACAACCTCACCCAATGCAGGTTCTGATTGAACAGGTGTATTGTAAAACAGTTCAGGTCTAAAAGTTGAAATTTTTTGCTTAGGACAGCAATTTTATGGCAGTGTTTTTATTTCTGGCAGTCTAAAATATATTAGAGCAATGATTGCTTCCTGCCACCAGTGTACTGTTTTGTTGGCTGTGTTTGTGGCAAAACATTTGATTCTGGCTGTAAATGAAAGTTTCTTGATTATCCTCATTAAGACCCTGACTGCAGGCTCTGTGAACACTTTTCTGAGACAGAGCAGAGTTAGAGACATTGGAGGACCACCCAAGAGCACAATGCAGAGACAATAACTTCAGGGTTTTTTTTGTTGTTGTTGTTTATATTTTTCTGAAGCAGGAAACGGGGAGGCAGTCAGACAGACTCCCGCATGCGCCCGACTGGGATCCACCCGGCATGCTCACCAGGGGGCGATGCTCTGCCCATCTAGGGCATCACTCTTTTGCATCCAGAGGCATCCTAGCACCTGAGGCAGAGGCCATAGAGCCATCCTCAGTGCCCAGGCCATCTTTGCTCCAAGTGGAGCCTTGGCTGTGGGAGGGGAAGAGAGAGACAGAGAGGAAGGAGAGGGGGAGGGGTGGAGAAGCAGATGGGCACTTCTCCTGTGTGCCCTGGCCAGGAATCAAACACGGGACTTCCGCACACCAGGCCGACGCTCTACCACTGAGCCAACCAGGCCAGGGCCAACTTCAGGGTGTTATCACTCAACTATAAAGAAGAGGGGAACACATGTCACTCTTTTTAGAAATAAGACCTTTTATGGAAAACCCTTTTTCCCAATGCTACATCCACATAGCCCAAAGTCTGGAAAATTTTGTAATTAGTTTGAGTCCCTGCTACATTTTGTATATGTCAAATCCTTCAAATACTTTGGCAGATAATTGTTAGTTTCCTTTGGTGACTAGCACAATAAGCCTGATGATTTTACACACTGTGCCCTTCCCCCCAAGTTTACACCAACCACTGGCAACTATATAGTTTTTTCTCAAGGGCATTCCCAGCCTGGAAGATAAACCTAGCAGCAGCCCTCAGGGGCAGCAACTTGTCAGCTATTCCCTCTGGCATCTTCTTTATCCAGTCTTCTATTGAAGGGCTTTTTGGTTGTTTCCATGTCTTGGCCACTGTGAACAGTGCTGCAATGAACATGGGGCTACATGTGTCTTCACGTATCAATGTTTCTGAGGTTTTGGGGTATATACCCAGTAGAAGGATTGCTGGGTCATAAGGTAGTTCTATTTGCGGTTTTTTGAGGAACCACCATACTTTCCTCCATAATGGTTGTACTACTTTACAGTCCCACCAACAGTGAATGAGGGTTCCTTTTTCTCCACAGCCTCTCCAACATTTGCTATTACCCATCTTGTTGATAATAGCTAATCTAACAGGAGTGAGGTGGTATCTCATTGTAGTTTTGATTTGCATTTCTCTAATAACTAATGAAGCTGAGCATCTTTTCATATATCTGTTGGCCATTTGTATCTCTTCCTGGGAGAAGTGTCTGTTCATGTCCTCTTCCCATTTTTTTATTGGATTGCTTGTTTGTTTGTTGTTGAGTTTTATGAGTTCTTTGTAAATTTTGGATATTAGGCCCTTATCTGAGCTGTCGTTTGAAAATATCAGTTCCCATATAGTTGGCTGTCTGTTTATTTTGATATCAGTTTCTCTTGCTGAGCAAAAACTTTTAATTCTGATGTAGTCCCATTCATTTATCTTTGCCTTCACTTCTCTTGCCATTGGAGTCAAGTTCATAAAATGTTCTTTAAAACCCAGGTCCATGATTTTAGTACCTATGTCTTCTTCTATGTACTTTATTGTTTCAGGTCTTATATTTAGGTCTTTGATCCATTTTGAATTAATTTTAGTACACGGGGACAGGCTGTAGTCGAGTTTCATTCTTTTGCATGTGGCTTTCCAGTTTTCCCAACACCATTTGTTGAAGAGGCTTTCTTTTCTCCATTGTGTGTTGTTGGCCCCTTTATCAAAGATTATTTGACCATATATATGTGGTTTTATTTCTGGGCTTTCTATTCTGTTCCATTGGTCTGAGTGTCTATTTTTTTGCCAATACCTGGCTTTTATGGCTCCTGGAGTCTTGCTGAGAAATGGAAACCCACAGTATTGATGCTTCAAAGCCCAGAAGGGCCTGAAGGTCTCTTAACAACTATGTCTTCTAAGACACAACTCTTGAGTGGAACTTGTTCAGGATCTCCTTGTGTTGGATTAGGGACTCTAGTCTCTGAAACACCACCCTGTTCACACTCTTCAAGTCCTCAGTGCTCTGAGGGAAGACACAGGTGTGCTGACTTTCCCTCAGCACCAGTTCTTTTCCATACCCAAGTGAGCCTCTCCTAGAAGTTTAGAAAATAACCCAGAGTTCTCTCTTGGCAAATTCAAATGTGGGTATTTTGGGGACTTTATCCCCAAATCTCCTCCATCTGCCCTTCCAATAAGATGGTGAGACACTTTTGATAAACTCTTGAAGGTCACATTATCTCAGAAAAATGTTTGAGCAGAGGAAATAGGAAAAAATATAAATTACTTTTATTACCCAGATAAATTTCTGGCAAGGTATTGTATTTGGTCTTCAGTACTTAATTTTTATTCCTAAGAAAAATAAAGACAATGTGGACCTCAAGGTGAATCTTTGAAGTATAGAATTGCCTCTATCTTCAAGTGACCAATCAAATCTTTCCAGGGATTGAGAACAAGATATATGCTAAATTTAAGACAACTGTAAAATATTCCAATAAAAAATCCAATTACAAAATAATGGCAACACTGACCATACAAAATAAACCAAAAAGACTTGGTACACTTTCAGGTACTTGTATATTTTGCTATTAATCCAAATTTTATATCCAATCCTAGTGGATTTTACATTGAGAGAAAGAAAGGTTATTTATATTATCAAGAAAGCATGAGTTAGACCAGGAAAATATAACAACAGGAACAGAGGCATAAGGAATGCTTCTTTAATCTCAAAGTTCCCAGAATAATGCTTAGAAGCAAGACATCATACCTATGACTTATCTTTCCATGCCCTCAAAAACCACCTTAAAATCTTCTAACTTGTAAAAAACTTTCCCAAAAAGTAGAAATAATATACAGATTATTTCTCAACATCAGAGAAATGGTGCCATGAGAAGTTCCCCTGGTCTTTCCCCTTGAAGTTATATCTGTTTGATCAGCTATAATTCAACAAAAAATTCCCTGTTCAACAGACAAACAGGTCTGAGAGATCTGTGAATTGAAACCTCTGAAGAGAGACTGAAAGTCAGAGAGACTGAAAGCATAGGGCAGAAAGAAAAGCAGGAGTGGGTGCTACAGACACAGCCCCAGTGTACTGCAGGTCCCTGGACAGGAAAGAAACCAGGCTGCCACCTGCACTCCAGAGGAGCAGAGAGAGACAGCAAGGTGAGTGTTCCTGCCAGAGCGGTCACTGTGTGCCACAGTAGACCCAGTGGCCTGAGAGCAGAGACACAGACAGCAAGGGGAGTGTTCCTGCCAGAGTGGTCACTGTGTGCTACAGTAGACCCAGTGGCCTGAGAGCATAAAGAGACAGCAAGGTGAGTGTTCCTGCCAGAGCAGGTCACTGTGTGCCACAGTAGACCCAGTGGCCTGAGAGCAGAGACAGAAACAGCAAGGGGAGTGTTCCTGCCAGAGCGGTCACTGTGTGCTACAGTAGACCCAGTGGCATGAGAGCAGAGACAGAGACAGCAAGGGGAGTGTTCCTGCCAGAGTGGTCACTGTGTGCCACAGTAGACCCAGTGGCCTGACAGCAGAGACAGAGACAGCAAGGGGAGTGTTCCTGCCAGAGCAGTTACTGTGTGCCACATTAGACCCAGTGGCCTGAGAGCAGAGACAGAGCAGAGAGTTGCAGTCATGGTTGCCTGGACACCAGAATTGCCAGGCACAAAAACAAAGTCACAGAGTCTGGCTGCATCCCCCACCCTTCTGGAACTAACAGCAGGCCCCAGTGAATGCTGGGCTACAGAGCACATTATCTGCATCCCTGAGAACTGGAGAGCCAGAAGATTTTTCCCTGAGCAGCAGGCACACACTGAGGCTATTATCAGAGAAACAGGTAGAAATACAGAGATAAGGCAGCAGAGGTCTGGCAGTCCTCATTACTGGAAGAAGAACAAAGCCACAAATGCACCAGCTGGCCTCACCCAGTTCACTCCCTACACCCCTATCAAGACTGTACTGCTGGCAGCTGCTGGTTGCAGGGCATAGTGCTAGAAATTCATGGACTTAAAACCACATCAACCACCTCATTTTCCACTGGGGATGGTGCCCTAGGACCAAGGCAACCCAGTCACAGAGGAGAGGCCTAAGTCCCCAAGAAACACAGGGCAGTTTTCAGCATCCTGCACAGATCTGAGAAGCCAAAGTACTGCAAGAGAAACTAAAAAGCTTGTGTTTCAGCACCATCTACTGGAAAGCAAAAGAAAGACTCCTTCTCAACTTACTAAATAGGGAAGTGCAGAAGGAAGGAAGGAAGGAAGGAAGGAAGGAAGGAAGGAAGGAAGAAGGAAGGAAGGAAGGAAAGAAAGAAGGAAGGAAAGAAGGAAGGAAGGAAGAAGGAAGAAAGGAAGGAAGGAAAGAAGGAAGAAAAAAAGAAGGAAGGAAGGAAAGAAGGAAGGAAGGAAAGAAGGAAAAAAGAAGGAAGGAAAAAAGAAGGAAGGGAAAAAAGAAGGAAGGAAGAAAAGAAGGAAGGAAGGAAAGAAGGAAGGAAAAAAGAGAGAGAAAGATTTTATTCCCAGAGATGCCTAGGCAGAGAAGGAATTCATCAAATACCATGAATAACAAAGGTAATGAGGCAGCTTGAAAAGAAAATCTCCAAAAAATAAACTTAAAGACATTGAAATATGTGATTTAATGGCAGAGAATTTAAGATTGCAATTCTGAAAAAACTCAACAAGATACAAGAAAACACAGATAGGCAAAAACAAGATAGACTCAAAGTGAAAGGGGGAAAATGATACTCGAAGCAAATAAAATCCACAGAAAAACAGGTGTAGCCATACTTTTATCTAACAAAAGATATTTCAAGATAAAAAAGTAGTAAAAAACAAAGACAGCCATTTTATAATGATAAAAGGGATAATACATCAAGAAGATATAAAATTTCTTAATATAGATGCATCCAATGAAGGACTGCCAAAGTATATAAAGCAACCAGTAACAGAACTAAAGGAAGAAACAGGCAAAAACACAATTATTATAGGAGACCTAAATACCCCATTGACAGCTATTGATAGATTGTCCAAACAGAAACTCAATAAGGAAATATTGGCCTTAACTGTCACATTAGACCAAATGGACATAATCAACCTTTACAGGGCCTTTAATCCCAGAATATCAGATGATACATTCTTCTCTAGTGCACATGGAATATTCTCAAGAATAGATCATATGTTGCAACACAAAACTAGCCTTAAAAAATTTAAGAAGATTGAAATCATACCAAGCATATTCTCTGACCACAATACTTTGAAATTGGAAATCAACTGCAAAAATAAAGTGAGGAAAAAACCAAAAATATATAGAGATTAAACATGCTACTAAAAAACAACTGAAAGAAATAAAGACAAAATAAAAGGAGAAATCAAAAGATACATAGAGACAAATGTGGATGACAATACATCATATCAAAACTTTTGGGATACAGCAAAAGCAGTAATAAGAAGGGAGTTTACATCATTACAGGTCTCTCAAGAAAAAAAAATCCAAATAAACAACCTTAACATTGCATGTTTATAATCTAGAAAAAGAAGAAGAAATGCAGCCCAAACTCAGCAGAAGGAAATAATAAAAATTAGAGCAGAATTAAGCAAAATAGAGAACAAAAGGACAATACAAAAGATTAATGCAACAAAGAGCTAGTTCTCTGAAAAGATCAATAAAATTGACAAACTTCTGGCTAAACTCACTAAGGAATAAAGAGAAAAGACTCAAACAAAATCAGATACAAAAAAGGAGAAGTTATGACAAATACCACATAAATACAATGGATCATACAAGAATGCTATGAAAGACATAGTATGTCACCAAATTCAGTAACCTATAAAAATTAAACAAGTCCTTAGAAGTGTATAACCTTCCTAGACTGAATCACAAAGAACTGGAAAATCTAAATGGATTGACCAGTTTCTTTACTTACACCAAAATGTTACAGAACAAAATACTTCATCTCACATGGAGATTGCTGATACAAAAGTGAGAAATGGACTCATAAAACACCAACATTTTATATCGTTAACTTGATCTCTTTTCAGGGGAAGGGTGGCATCTTGTGGTGCAAACACAAACTTGCTTCAATGAGCTTGAGGAGCCTCTGAGCCATTTCACCTGCAGGTGTTGTAAAGTACCAAAGGCTACAGAATTAATATTAATATTTTAGGAGGCTTGGAGAACATTTTATTAATTTGGGTTAAGGTGTGCAGAGAAATTGTGAGAAATAATCTCTGTGCTGTGTGATTGGCATAACCAGGATGGCCCTTGGCATTGTATTGTAAATGCAAGGGGAGGAAAACATGGATTCCCAGAAATTCCACCAATGCCTGTGGGGAAAAGGGTGAATGGCTAGCCAGGTACAGGGGAGAAAAGCCAAAATAAACCTTTTCTTATAGCAATGAGCCATTTGCGGGCATTTGTCCCCACCAAACTACCTCTCCTATGTAAACGCCTGTGTGACTCTGGACAGAGAGATAGCAGATAAACACTAGATAATACAGGAATGCCTTTAATATGTAAAGAGACATCTTTCTACCATTGTGTTGGCTTGTAAATTTTGTTTTCTCCAAAATGATGTATGGTTTGCAAATTGAATGTGGTCCTATCATGTTAAAGGACATATGACTATAACCAATAGCGGTAAGGGGCTCCTAATTGCAATTTTTGCTTCTGTATTTCCCACTTACAAAACTATAAAAACTAAGTAGAACAAAGGGCCGGCGCGCTCTCCGTCAGATTTCTGTAGGAGTTCCCGCTGCTTGGCCAAGCTAGACAATAAAGCTTTGATGTGTAAACGACAGACTTTGCTCCTGTCTTCCATATTTCGGGTCCCTCCGAATTTGGATTAACAAGCTGACTTCCTTGTGAGCAAATCAGTTTTGAAAAATGACATCTGGTTCTGAACAACTGCATGTATTTAATTTCTTTACCCTACGGGACCAGCCCCTCTGCTGCACTTTTGTGCCTGCAGTTTCTGTCAGGAGAACCAGAGCCGTGGATAGAAGGTGCCTGGTTTATCAAACACAAACTGACAACCAAACCACCAAAACAAGAGGTTCTCCACATCACTGCATTCACCTCTTTCCAACTTTATGCCACTGGGGCGGGGACCCTGATTTTCAGGTTTCCTGTAATTTTTCTCTCCTTGCTTACTTAGCCTAAGTGAATAACTGTTACTATAATGACAATCTCGGCACTTTGCTTCTAAATGTCCTTGGCCTATTTCTGGGAAAGAGAGCGATATTGTTGGGTTCACAGGAATTCAGTGTTAGTTTTAAATTAATCACAGTTCAGGGGAAGGAGGAAAGCCCGCACACTCGGGGTCATGAGAGAAAGAAGCAAAAATGTTCCAAAACTGTTTATTTCACACTGAATAAAGGCAAGAACTCTGACACTATAATGATTTTCTTGGGAGTTAACTTGAATTGTAAACTTTGGTTTCACAGATCTGACTTGAGGGGGAGGGGCGTTTACCTAATTGGTCAGAGACATGGAAGACAGAGGTGTGACTGTTTCCTACTCCATGCTGAAACCACGACATCTGGTGTGGCAGCCACAATGTGCCAGGACTGAGCTCATTTGTAGCTTTTCTATTACAACCTACCACTTTGAGGCAGCACCAAAAGCTTGCAAACTGTCCTAAACCACATTTACTAGGGCTAATAGTTTCTAATTTCTCCTTACTCTCCTTTATAAAAATATAACTGGCACACAACTGGTTTCATCACAAGCAGACTTCAATATGCATACTGTACGTTCCCCATGTCACAAACTTTAGTGCCAAAACAGAGTTCTTTATGTAAATGTATTTTTTTTTGTATTTTTCTGAAGTAAGAAGTGGGGAGGCAGAGAGAGGGACTCCCGCATGTGCCCGACAAGGATCCACTTAGCATGACCAGCAGGTGGCGATGCTCTGCCCATTTGAGTGGTTGTTCCGTTGCAACCAGAGCCATTCTAGTGCCTGAGGCAGAGGCCACAGAGCCATCCTTATTTCCCAGGCCAACTTTGCTTCAATGGAGCCCCAGCTGCAGGAGGGGAAGAGAAAGACAAAGAGAAAGGAGAGGGGAAATGGTAGAGAAGCAGAGGGGCGCTTCTCCTGTGTGCCCTGGCCGGGAATTGAACCCGGAACTTCCAAACTCTGGGCTGACACCCTACCATTGAGCCAACCAGCCAGGGCCTAGATGTATATTTTTTAAATTCTCCTTAGATTCAGGTGCTTTAACTTGTACATAATCCTATGTAAAATTTTGTGTGCATTTTTTACTATTTTCTTGAAAATATATTTCCTGAAAGTAAAATTTCTGGGTCAAATAATATGCATATTTTAGAAATGTTAAAGTACATAACACTGTTGTACATCTAGTCTTTAAAACTCTTTTCATCTTGCAAAAATTTAACTCTGTATCCATTAAAGAAAAACTCCCCATTTCTCTTTCTCATCTTATAGTAGCCATCATTCTACTTTCTCTCTGTGTGAATTTGACTACTCTGGGTACTTCATATAAGTAGAACTATACAGTATTTGTCTTTTTATTATTGATATATTTCAATGTAATTATTTTTAATATTGGAAAAACTAGAAACAACCTACTAAACTAGAAGGGTTGAGTAAACTAAGATATATCCATATTTTTATAACATGCAATTATTTGTTTTATAAGAGGGATACAATTATGTCAGATTAAGGTCAATATATTGAGTACAGGTGGTAAAAACTCACAAAATTCTGACTATATTCTAAAGTTAGTGCCAATAGTATTTACAATTCGATTGGGTATGAAATTTAAGGAAAAATTTAAGAAAAGGCAGTTGTCACCTTTAGGCCACAAGAGGGCTTAAAATTATAGTAAATTAAAATTGATTGGTTTAATAACTCAAGTGACTAAATTCACAGACACACACTGAAACACACTGATGATAACTACAAATGAAGAAGAGAAAACAAGACACCAATAAAGTAAATAATCTAAACAATATGTAAACTGCTGGTAGTATTCTTCTCTGACAGCAAAGTGTCATAACTGATGGGCATAATGATATTAAAAAGATTCAATTCCAAAAATATGTCAAAAGATAACAAATAATTAGATGCTATAGGGTTTCAAAAGTAAGTAAGACATAGAATTTTCTAACTAGTGGTGGTGCAGTAGAAAGAACATCAACCTGAAGCACTGAGGTCACTGGTTTGAAACCTGAGATCACTGGCTGGAGCCTGGGGTCATTGGCTGGGGCCAGAGGTCACCAATTCATTCAAACCGGAGATGAATGGCTGAAGCCTGGGGTCACTGGCTCAATCCCAGGGTCACTAACTGGAGCCAGAGGTCACCAGTTCAATCCCTAGTTAAGGCATGTATGAAAAGTAATCAATGATGCACAATGAAAGTAGAGCAACAAGTTGATCCTTCTGTCTCTCTTTCCCTTTTTCTTTCTCTGTCTTTCTCTCCCCCCCTCCTCTCTCTCTCTGGAAAAAAAAAGACATAGACTTAGCTACCAAGACCTAAAAGTCCAAAGGTAAAAGTAGAAAAAGTATACAAATTATAATCAGGACTTTCAGTCAAGATGGTGACATCCGTAAATATATTTATAGTATTCAGATCCTCCTATAACCTTATCAAAATGTTACAACTAAACTACAGAACAACTATCATTTGAACCATGGAATGGGTGCGTCCCACACCCACATGTGGTATATAAACATTGGGAAGCATATCTTGGATACAGAGGTATCCCGTGAGTAGCAAGGGGTGCCAGCCATCCATCAGGCTCCCCACCTCAGGGTTCCAGTGCCAGGAAGAAAAGTCCCCAGAACCTGGGTTGTGGCTGACTGAGATGTAGAGCTGCTGGAGTCCCTGGTATTCTTCTTAAAGTGTCCGCAAATAGACTCACTCTTAGTCACTTGTTCTGAGTTCCAGCACAAGTGACTATATGTGGGGAGGAATATATGGGGAGGAAATGAGTTGTCTGGCATTAGAATGAGAACTGGAGTGGCAGATATCACCCAAACAGAAGTACTGGCAGAGGCCATTATTCCTTTTCTGCTACCCCCCTCCCCATAGTGAACCAGCAGGTGCGTGTCATATCTGAGCCTCTATTAACCTGGCTAACACTATTTGCACACCCTGGTGATTCCTTAAGATCCCACCCATTCAACATGCAGGCCCAACTCAAGACATTCTGTGGCTTTTCCATACAAACAGCCTGTCTTAGCTCATGCATTGGACTTCTTTAAAATCTCTCTCATAAGAAGCACCTGGCTTTGTTATGCCCCTAGGCCAGCACTAGCAGCAGCTAGCCTTGGTCTGCAGCTTGACCTCTCTTGGTACCTCCAGGCCCAGCACAAGTAGCAGCCATCTGCAGATCACTTTGTGGTTCTTACTGGATGGCCCAGAGCAAAGTACAGGTAGCGGCTTACCTTGGCTTGTACCTCCCAAGAGGCTCCAGAGCCAGCGCACCCAGTAGACAGTTTCAAACCACATCAAAGCACCACCCAACCTCCTTCATAAGAGATAGTCTTAAGGCTGGACTCAGCAACCACCAGAGCCTGGCTAAAGTAAGTCCTGTTCTGTGTGGTCAACCGCACATAGCTCATCCTGCAGTGGTCCTTGTAGCCAATCCTTGCAGCCAATCAGCCTGGAGGTAAATCCCTCTGATTGAGGTCCAACAGCAATCAAGGCTCAACTACAATATACATGTTTATACAGCCTACATGGGGGTGCACCTTGAGTGCTGAGCTCAGGTGATCAGAGAGACAGTGCCATTGGACCTGAGAAGACACCTACGACATAAGGCTACTCTACAAACCTAGGAGATGTAACCTAGTACATAGAAACAAACACAGGAAGGCAGCCAAAATGAGAATGCAAAAAACATGCCCCAAATAAAAGAACAGAAGAAAATTCAAGTAAACAAACTAAAAAAATGAAGACAAGCAATCTACTATTATATATACAGAGTTCAAAACACTGGCTATAAGGATGCTCAGTGATCTTGGGGAAGAGTAGATGAACTTAGGGAAAACTTCAACAAAGAAATAGAAAACACCATTATGGAGGAAAGTATGGTGGTTCCTCAAAAAACTGCAAATAGAACTACCTTATGACCCAGCAATCCCTCTACTGGGTATATACCCCAAAACCTCAGAAACATTGATACGTAAAGACACATGTAGCCCCATGTTCATTGCAGCACTGTTCACAGTGGCCAAGACATGGAAACAACCAAAAAGCCCTTCAATAGAAGACTGGATAAAGAAGATGTGGCACATATACACTATGGAATACTACTCAGCCATAAGAAATGATGACATCAGATCATTTACAGCAAAATAGTGGGATCTTGATAACATTATATGGAGTGAAATAAGTAAATCAGAAAAAAACAAGAACTACATGATTCCATACATTGGTGGAACATAAAAACGAGACTAAGAGACATGGACAAGAGTGTGGTGGTTACCAGGGGTGGGGGGAGGGAGGACATGGGAGGGAGGGAGGGAGAGAGTTAGTGGGAGGGGAAGGGGCACAGAGAACTAGATAGAGGGTGGCGGAGGACAATCTGACTTTGGGCGAGGGGTATGCAACATAATTTAATGACAAAATAACCTAGACATGTTTTCTTTGAATATATGTACCCTGATTTATTAATGTCATCCCATTACCATTAATAAAAATTTATTTAAAAAAAAAGAAATAGAAAACATAAAAATGGAAATAGAAAACAAAAAAGAACCAGTCAGAAATAATAAATACACTAACTGAAATGAAGAATATATTACAGGGAATCAACAGTGGAGTAAATGAAGCAGAGGATCAAATCAGAGACTTTGAAGATAAGGAAACAGAAAACATCCAATCAGAACAGCAAAAAGAAAAAAGAATCCCCCCCCAAAATGAGGATAGTATAGGAGCTTCTGGGACTTCAAACATACAGACATTTGTATCATAGAGATAACAGAAGGGGAAGTGAGAGAGCAAGGAATTGAAAACATATGTAAAAAATAATAATGACAAAAAAACCTCCCTAACCTGTTAAAAAAAATGTGAATAGACATACAAGTCCAGGAAGTGCAGAGAGTCCCAAACAAGATGAACCCAAAGAGGGTCACACCAAGACACATTGTAATTAGAATGCCAAAGGTTAAAGACACAGAGAGAATCTTAAAAGTAGCAAAAGAAAAGCAATTATCTACAAAGGAGCTCCCATTAGACATTCCACTGACTTCTGAACAAAAAACTTTGCAGGCCAGAAGAGATTGGCAAGAAATAGTCAAAGTGATCATAAACCTATACCCCAAATCACTCTACCTACCTAGCAAAGCAAGCTATCATTATGTATCAAAAGATAGATAAGGAGTTTCCTAGACAAAAAAAGCTATGAGTTTATCACCACCAAAGTATTACAAGAAATGTTAAAGAGTCTTTTTTGAGAAGAAAAAAAAAAGATAAAAAATATGAATAATCAAATGGCAATAAATAGATATCTACCAGCAATTACTTTAAATGAAAATGAATTAAATGTTACAATGAAAAGACAAATTGAAGCTGAATGAATAACAAAACAAGCCCTTTACATACGCTGTCTGCAAAGGACTCACTTCAAATCAAAAAGCAATACTTAACACCAGACAACATAGATCTAAAAAAAAAAATAAATGAACCAGCAGAAAAGAAACAAATTCATAGATTCAGAGAACATTTTGATGGTAGCAGGATGGGAGGGGTGTTTTGAGGAACGGGTGTAAAAGGTGTAGAAATTAAGAAGTACAGATTTGTAGTTAGTCACAGAGATGTAAAATACAGCTAGGGAATATAGTAAATAATATTGCTATCAGCGTGTATGGTGTCAGATGGATACTAGATTTATAGGGTAATCACTTAGTAAGTAAGATCACTTATACAATATATCGTCTAATCACTGGTGTTGTACGCCAGAAACTAATATAATATTGCATGCCAACTACAATTGAAAAATAAAAAAATTAAAGTAAAAAGAACTATAAGTAAAAGCAGAGTATGACATTTACAAAGCCAGGAATGCAAAAGAATGACAAGATGTGATTTGTGGAGGCAGCCCAATGTCTGTACAGGTAAAGAAATTATCAGAAATTTTACTGGGCTAGGCAATGCAACAAGTAGAGGTTAATAAGAAACGTGAATCAAAAAGGTAGGTTAAAGCTGTATTAGGAAAGATATACACACTAAGATCAAAATTTTTAAAAAATTAGTACAGGTGAGGATCTGAAGGTCATAGAAGAATTTTGAGCAGGAAATAATATAGGAATTTTGGCAGAGAAAAGATTAAGCTAAGAACATTATATATGTGGGAGGGGAGGAGAGAGACGTCAGTCTCATACTATTCATCACCAGAACGCTGCAGCCTGGTGTAAACAGTTTCAACTTTCTCGGGAAGCAGCACAGCAGATTGGGAAATCCTGTCCAAGGAGTCCTATACTCCCCCCTCATTTGGAGTTAACACTCAAGGACCCCTACCAGGACAACTTTGGCAGACAGATGTTACTCATATACCTTCATATGGCAAACAGTCGTATGTTCACATTACAGTGGCTTTATATACTGGATCTATAGTAACCTCTTTCAGAACAGGAGAGGCTGATAAGCATGCTATAGCTCTTGGTCTGTATGCATTGTTCTATTATTGGATTTCCTAAACTGGCTAAACTGAAAATGCTCCTGCATATGGAGCAAAAGCATTTACTGTATTTTGTCATGCTTACAATCTTTAAAGTTAAGGTATTATTAAAGTGGACTCAGCAAACATTTTAAGGTCAATTAAAAAAATTTTTAAAGGGGTACTCATATCCTGACTCCTACGGGTCTACCATATCATACTTTTTACTTAAAAAAAATTTTTTTTTCACATTTCTTTTGAATGCTGATGAACAGGAGACACCAAATCTTTTTCGCCTGCAAACTACTACCTTCTTTATTAGATCCAGCTAATACACTGTCTTGTCTTTTTCCAAATATCTCCAGATATATGGAAACGATTTATATAGGTGGATGGGGATCCTCAAACCCCTCAGCGAGATCTTCTGAGCATGGCTTTTAAGATACCTAGAGGCAGAAAAAGCCCAATAGAGATCAGGGGAACTACCAGCTTTTAGGATATTCCCTTAAAGGCTCCAATGCCCCAAAGGGGTCTCCTAGGATGCCATCTGGGTCGAGCTTCAATAGTGGAAAGGAAGGTCATTGAGCTAAAGCCTGCCAGGCTTACATGCTTCTACTGTGAGGAAACAGGGACACTGGAAGGTACGCTTTCCCCTCACTCCTCTAAGGGAGGGTTCAGTCTCTTCCAGCCCTGCTCCAGCCACCTATGACCGAACCTTGCCCAGAAAGCTGGGGTTTGCCTCTGAAGGCTGAAGGTGCCCAGGGCCATTGGCCCCATCTATGACACTGTGGATGAGCCCAGGGTATTTCTTCCAAGAAGCAGGTAAACTGATCTCATTTGCACAAGGGCCACTTAACCATGTTTTGCCTGAATAGTCAGGTTTTTTACTCTTCCCTCAAAGATCTCTGTTGTGAGTGTTGATAGTCCTATGTTCTGCTGCTTTGCTTAATATATAGTGTTTTCTTTATCCCTCCTATCTCAATGCCCCACTCATATATCAGGCTGGAACCTACTCCTAATTTAGAGCTCTCTTTCCTCCTTTTGCCAACTTCTATTATGAATCTACCTTTGCCACCCAGCTTAGTGTATCCCAAGGTTCTCTTTACCATGCCACAGTCGCAGAGCTCCAGGGAAATGCTACCTGGTCTCATCTCTCCAGGCAGAGGAGAACAGAAGCTCCATATCCATGCATGCTGCAAATGGCTTCTCCAGTCTACCTGAATCATTACCAGCTAGAAGCAGTGGTCACTGGGACTTGGACATGAGCTGCAAAGTATAGAATGGTGACAACAATTCCAGTGCCATGTGGACTTTTCCTGGATGTGGACATTTCCTGGACTCCTGCTCCCTGTGACAGATCCTAACAGACTGAACTGTGGTTGGGTTGCATTTTTCAGGGATTTGACATGGTGATGGGGCCAACTTGGACTTGGTGAACATGTTAAGGACAGTACTCTTTTATGGATTCTTGCTGTATTGGCCAAGAGTTTGCTTAAAGGCTTTTAATCACTGTAAAAAAATAGAAGGCTGGATAAAGAAGATGGGGCACATATACACCATGGTATACTAGTCAGCTAGAAGAAATGATGGCATCAGATCACTTACAGCAGCTTGGTGGAATCTTGATAACATTATGTGGAGTGAAATAAGCAAATCAGAAAAAAACAAGAACTGCAGGATTCCATACATTGCTGGGACATAAAAGTGAGACTAAAAACATGGACAGGAGTGTGGTGATTACGGGGGGTGGGAGGAGGGATGGAGGGAGGGGGAGGGGAGGGGTACAAAGAAAACTGGATAGAGGGTGACAGAGGATGATCTCTCTTTGGGTGATGGGTATGCAACAGAACTAAATGACAAAATAACCTGGAAATGTTTTCTTTGAATATATGTACCTGTACCCTGATTTATTGATGTCAGCCCATATAAATAAAAATTTATTTATTAAAAAAAGAACATTATATATACTTTGCTACTGAGTGGTATCCACACCAGGAGCATCACCATCTATTATTAGCTTTTTAGAAATTCTGATTACCTATGAAATCAGAATTCACATGTTGACAAGAGCACCAAGTTTTAACATGTAGCACATTAAAGTTTCAGAACTTTAGCCTGGAGGGGAAAGACTCTGGAAATGGAAAGCCAATTAAGAGTTCACTACAATAATACAACCAACAGTAATGAAAAGTAGAAAACCACATGCACCACACGTCACTCATGAATCTGTATTTCTTAAGTAAGAATGAGAGACACCTTCCATCAGTCACTATCCTGGGAATGTGATACTTACTGGACTTCTGGCCCCTCTTTCTTCAAGCCATAGACTGAGCCCTTGATTTCCACTCAGTTCCATCATCTCCTTTTTCTCTATATGCTGAGGTCCCAGCTTTCTCTGAACCAAATTTGTGAAGAAGACCTGTCCTATATTTTATGACCTAACTTAATCTTCTGTCTGCAGTTAGGGAGAAGGGTCTAAAGAACACTGAAAAGGAGTTTGAAAAGTTACCACCTAACTCACTACACTCAACTCGAATCCAAGCATCTTAGAAATCAAATTTTTTTAAGAATTTTATTTTGTTTAAAGCACTGTGCTTCATTTTGACCTATTTTTCCCATTAAATCTAATATTTTATAGAAGAAAGTATTTTCACACCTCGTGAGTACTCATTTGCCTACCTCCTGCCACATAAATTTCCCCAAATGGAACACCTTTCCCACGACTCCTTAGGGAAGCCCCTCCCATTGACCTCACTCTTCTGTTCCCATCAAACAAGTTTCTATTCAGCCTCCAGTATTTCAGGTGGGCTCCAAACCCCCTTCTCCTCTCCCTACACAGTTAGTTGAGCCTTCATCTGTGTTCCAACCTAGTCAAGGGGACCACACTCCCCTCCAGTAGATAGTCGGCTACAGAATCAAACCAGTTAAGCATCATACTGTCGAATGTACTCCATAACACTAAATATAACTAGAGATGCACATTAGTGAAAAGGGAAAAAAGGACAAAAAAAGTAGCTTTCAATATATTCATAATTTTTCAATATTAATATCGGACCATATTCTCATTTGAAAATGGGGATGTTTTAGGACTCTAGGATTGGTCCATCATATTAATCATAATGGCTGGAATTTACTAGGTTTCTAATGTCTTAGAGCTTAATTCTTTTATATCTTAATATTAAAAAACAAAAATATTTCATTTTCAAGAGGTTTTTGTCTGATGCAGGTTTTGCTATCTGCACTTTTAAAATAATTTCATATTTGACTGCATTTCAGGCAGCTCCTTAAATTGCAACATAAATCTCATCAGACAATGCAAAGTTATTAGCTGAAATAGTTTCATTTCAAACCACCATCTTATTGAATTGGAATATTAGGCATACAGAGTTTTTTAATTAATTTTAATGGGGTGACATTGATAAATCAGGCTACATATGTTAAGAGAAAACATCTCCAGGTGACATTTGATTATGTTGTATACCCCTCACCCAAATCAAATTGTCTTCTGTCACCTTGTATCTGGTTTTCTTTGTGCCCCTTTCCTCCCCCCACTTCTTCCCTCTCCCCTGCCCCTCGTAACCACCCCATTTTTATCCATGTGTCTGAGTCTCATTTTTATATCCCATCTATGAGTTTTTTTTAAATGTGTGCTTCACAACCAACCAATTGCTAGAGGTATGAAATAGATTTCCCAGTGTGAATTCCCAATTCCTTTAACTCCAAGCTGTTATGTTAAAAATAAACTCTCTCTCCAGAACAAATCCCTGACATGTTAATGTCCAGCAAACATTATGTTTCTGGTACAGCTAAGATGATCTGTACCATTTTCATGGCTGAACATCTAAAATCAAAAAGGATATTTACATCGTCTCAAATTATCTTTACACAAATTACTTGTTAATTGAAAGGGGCAATTGTTATTTTATACTTATACCACCTTAACTAAGAAATTAAAGCTCATATCTCCAATATTGGGACAAAAATATGTCATGTGCCTCTTTATGGAATGCATTAGGAAGTACTCGACACTTCAGTGGTCTCCTGCCAAAAGTACATCACTTCTATCCACATCTGAAGAAACTTCAGACAAATTTAAATTGAGGTACATTCTACAGAATGATTATACTCCTCAAAAATGTCACCATGAAAAATGACAAAACAATTAAAGTTCAGGACATTTCCTAGATTAATGGAGACTAAAGAGATGAGATGTGACATGTTCGATCCTTGACCTGGAGGGGTAAGTGTAAGTGTTACAGAATAGCTGCAACAGATACAATTGAAACAATTAATTAAACTTAAAAATACATAGTCAGATGAAGTTACCTATTCAGTAAGGATGGAACAGCTGCATTCTGAACGATGACATTTGCTACTGGACTGACCACAACTGACTGCCACAGTGAAGGCTGGCTTCAGGGAGCGAATCAAAGGGAGAATCAGGGTTGCCAATGAAAGTAAGGTTTTTAATCACCTGACTTTGAGATTAGAAGGTAATCCTGGATTATATAGGTGGGTCCAATGTCACACACACCCTTCCTCAGATGAACTCAGTAAGTACAAGTACTTGTTGGCAGGACAATGCAATTTCAAGCACACAGCAAATAAAAGCATAATCTAAGTAAAACACATGCACATTCACACAGAGAGCTTGCTATTTATATTGGACAAGAGGGAACAAAATATATATGCTGTGCAAAATTAATTCACCTTTATCTAGACCCCTATTACCTTTGATGGTGGAAGAAATTATTTACAACTAAAACTGAAGTCTAATTGTAGTCTAACTCTGTCTCTGTTAACACTCAAGGATACCAGATTTCTAACCTCTCTCCACCCTCTTTTCCAAGATGGCTTCTGAGTGCAGGTGAGCCGTGTATGTGCTCACATGGTTCCAGGGGGCCCATGACTCACAGACAACCCTTAGTAAGGCTGGTCTGGCCTGATCCCTGATGGTGGGGACTGGTGCTTGCTGGGGTGTAGCTGGCCCCATTGATTCTGCTGAGGTCCTCACCACGAGAACCTCTTCCTCCTGAGCCCAGGCCTGTCTCTCACATCTATGTTCCCTAATGGAAGGCTTGGGAACTCAGGGCTGCTCTCTTCACACCTTGCAGGACTGTGAAAATGCCCTCTCACCCACTCACCATTACACAACTACTGTCTGCACGTGTCATTCCAGCACTGTGCCAAAATAAGGGGCATACAGATTGTTCCAGACTACCCACCTATGGTAGGCACAACAACAGCCAGCCCCCAAAGATATCTGTCCATGTTGGAATCCCCAAAATGAAGACAAGCTGTGAGAGGGAATATTATTTGGCCAGGGAGAATCAGGGTTGCCAATGAAAGTAAGGTTTCTAATCACCTGACTTTGTGATGAGAAGGTAATCCTGAATTATATAGGTGGGTCCAATGTCATCAATACTGTCCTTAAAAGTGGAGACAGGAGTAGGAGACTCAGAGTGATACAATGTGATGTGAGAAGAATTGACTGGTCACTGCTGCCTGTGAAGATGGAGGAAGAGGACCACAAGCCAAGGTACGCAAGCAGCCTCCAGAAGCTGGAAATAGCAAGATGGAGTCTCCCCTGGATCTTCCAGAAAGGGACACAGACCTTCAGGGTTCCCCACACACCACCGCCTGCACAGCGACCACATGCAGGAAGGAACATAGACCTTCAGGGTTCCCCACACAACACCACCTGCACAGTGACCACATGCAGGAAGGGACACAGACCTTCAGGGTTCCCCACACACCACTGCCTGCACAGCGACCACATGCAGGAAGGGACACAGACCTTCAGGATTCCCCACATGCCATTGCCTGCACAGCGACCACATGCAGGAAGGAACACAGACCGTCAGGGTTCCCCACACACCACCGCCTGCACAGCAACCACATGCAGGAAGAAATACAGAACTTCAGGTTCCCCACACACCACTGCCTGCACAGCAACCACATGCAGGAAGGGACACAGACCGTCAGGGTTCCCCACACACCACCGCCTGCACAGAGACCACATGCAGGAAGGAACACAGACCGTGAGGTTTCCCCGCACACCACCGCCTGCACAGCGACCACATGCAGGAAGGGACACAGACCGTGAGGTTTCCCCACACACCACTGCCTGCACAGTGACTACATGCAGGAAGGGACACAGACCTTCACGGTTCCCCATACACCACCACTTGCACAGCGACCACATGTAGGAAGGGACACAGACTGTCAGGGTTCCCACACACCACCGCCTGCACAGCGGCCACATGCAGGAAGGGAGAGAAGACAGCCTCTGGGGCCTTTTGTTTCCCTCTTCCCTGCTCTCTTCTCAGAACAGTAAAGAAGGCAAGTCCTTCTGTGGTCTTTCCACCCTTAGCACATCTACTGCAGCCTGAAATAAATTTAACATTTAGACATCCAAGTTTTCTATTGATAATTAAAGGGATTATTTCAGAAATGAGAAGACCCTCTTCTTTCCCTTCAGAGCCTAGCTTTCAAGATTATGATTTCGGCCTGACCTGTGGTGACGCAGTGGATAAAGCATTGACCTGGAATGCTGGGGTCATCAGTTCAAAACCCTGGGCTTGCCTGGTCAAGGCACATATGGGAGTTGTTGTTCCTGCTCCTCCCCCCTTCTCTATCTCTCTCTTTTTCCCCTTTCTAAAATGAATAAACATCTTTAAAAAAAGATTATTATTTTAGGTTGAAGAAAGGATGACTTCAGAATCAGGGCTTTGCTTTTAAAGAGTATCTGCTCTTCCCCACTAAAGAATAAAGCCCATGGAGTCTATGAGTGGACAGATATTTCAGGGAATAAAAATAAATCAGAATATATATAATATTACCCCCAATACCTATGTAAGTGTGGCATCAAGCCAAGTTGCATAACCCCCCAACCAGACTGCTTCCCCTAAAGCCCTCCTGTACAAAACCCCAGAGCTGCCACTTGGCCAGAGAATTCCCGTAAACAAAATACTTTGATCTGATCATTCATTAAAACAGAGAATTCTCACCCTGGTGATTCAGTCAAAAAACATGTATTGAGTTCCTACTATGTTGCAGGCACTGGTCAAAGGAGTTGAGGAATAGCAGGGATAATAGAGGAAACCTTTTCTAGAACCAACCTCCAGTCATTGTCTTTAAATCAGGTCCATATGGCTCACCTCTGTCACCCAAAATGGGGCATCAAACACATCAAGCCCAAGGAACAGAGGGGAACAACTGGAAGCCTATGGATGGCAGATTGTCTTTGTTTGAAAAATGCTTGCATTTCTGCTCTGTTTACACATTTCCGAAGTGAAGTTTAATATGTTCCCATTGAAGCTTTTTATGGTATAAAAAACAATCCCCAATATAACCCCCAACTTCAATATCCCCAAAGAAACATTTACTTATATGGAAGAATAGGATACTGGAGTGTTTTGTTTTGTTTTGTTTTGACGACTGAGCACCAAAAAGTCAGCTCTACTCCAATGCCTGGGGGCTGTTCAGAGGACTTAATTGGACTGGCCCAGATAGGTATTAGCTGACCCTACTGTTGGCCTGTTATGCTCTATAGCAGGGGTCCCCAAACTACAGCCTGCGGGCCACATGTGGCCCCCTAAGGCCATTTATTCAGCCCCTGCCACACTTCTGGAAGGGGTACCTCTTTCATTGGTGGTCAGTGAGAGACGCAAAGCATGGCATCGCTCACATACAGTACTACTTCCAGTGACATGGTATGCATGCCTCACAGCTCCGGGAGCACATCATATCACTTGTTACATCTAGCAGTGACAAATATGGAACCAGACATTGACCATCTCATTAGCCAAAAGCAGGCCCATAGTTCTTATTGAAATACTGGTCAGTTTATTGATTTAAATTTACTTGTTCTTTACTTTAAATATTGTATTTGTTCCTGTTTTGTTTTTTTACTTTAAAATAAGATATGTGCAGTGTGCATAGGGATTTGTTCATAGTATTTTTATAGTCTGGCTCTCCAACAGTCTGAGGGACAGTGAACTGGCCCCCTGTGTAAAAAGTTTGGAGACCCCTGCTCTACAGTAAACTATGACCCAGGACTAGAACTTATACAGAAAATAGCTGAGAAGTCAGAACTACAATGGCACTAACCCTAACCAAAGCCAGTATGTACAGAAGAACCCTAGTCACTGGAGGCCTTTATTTTCTTCACACAGTTCTACCTGCACACTGGAATTGAAGCATAGGCTAGGCAGGGAGGCCTGCCTTTCTGACTCCTTGTCCATAATCTTCCTCTAGGTGACTCTGGTGCCTATTTCTAACCTACCTGGGATGTCTTCTGAATTAATGTGTCCTGTTCCCACTAACCTGTTAGAGAAAAGAAAAAAAATATGAGAAGTAACTGAAAACATTATAAATGGCCACAAAAACTTCCCCAATTATTTCATAAACCATGACCAAGCACTGGAGGGTCATAAGAGTTGGATTAGTGTGTGTAGTAAGCATTAAGTTTGTCTGTCTACCCTGGAAGTAAGATGTGCACTTACCTCACCTTACTTGTGATTTTACAGGTTAACAGCATCACCTACCCCTCTTCTTTCTCCCTTTCTCTCTCATTTTCCTCCCTTAATCACATATAAATATACACACAACTTATCTAATATATGATAAAGATAAAATTAGTGGCTTAATAGTGGATACTGAGGAAAGTGGTTCACAATGAAGAAAAAAATGACTGGATTACCTCCTCACATCATATGCAAATGTAGATACTAGATGAATTAAAGATTCACTGTGAAAGGAGAGAACTTAGTTAATGGGGAGTGTGGAAGGGGAGCAGAGTGTCTTTGTGACCAAGAGGCAATACAGATCACAAGGGAAGAATACTGTTCAACCATTTATACCATAGACAAAGCTAATGGACGAATGACAGAATGGAAAGTGGTAACTGAATTTTTAATACCAATACAAGAGCAATAGCTAGATTATGAAAAGAACAACTGCAATCAATTGGGGAAAAAAACAGTAACTGTCAATAAAAAAGTAGGAAAGGATACAAACAGGCAATTTAGAGAAGAAAAAAAGATGACACATAAAATATTCAAATTCATTTGCATTCAGTAAAATGCAATAATAAAATACATTAAATTAATGGCAAAAAGAACACTAGACCATGCAGAATGTTGGCAGAGACATGGCTACATTTGCATCCTCATGTGCTGCTGGCAGAAGTAGAAGGAAGCAGCCATTCTAATGAGCAACCCTGCAGTCCTTACTCAGTTGGTATACACATAATGTATAGCCCAGCAATTTTACTCCTGGTTGTATATACCAAAAGCATTCTCACATAGGTACATAAGAGGATACACACAGGCTGTTCACTGAGTGTTATCTGATGATGGGAGGTGTTGGGGAGAATGGATAGGCAGAAGGTGGTGGGATACACACTTGAAACTGGAACCAAAGGCTCCCGTGTGCATCCAGAAATAATCATTAACATGTTCAATGTTCATAAAGAATGAACTAGCTCTTGCATGTATTCACATGAAGAAACCTACAAACATAAGTAAAATATGTAAAATATATATAATGCACAATGTGATTTATTTTACATAATTTCCTTTTTAAAAAGAGATAAATGTATGTGCACACACATAAAAATTATTGTTAAGCTTAATCCGGAGAAACCTGAAACATTGAAGATACAAACAATGTCCATAGATTACACACCAAAGCTTTATTGTCTAGCTTGGCCAAGCAGCGGCAACTCCAACAGAAATCTGAGAGAGAGAGTGCCAGCCCTTCGTTCTACCTAGTTTTTAGAGTTTTGCAAGTGGGAAGTACAGAAGCAAAAATTGCAATTAGGTGCCTTTTACCATTATTGGTAATAGTCATATATCCTTTAACATGATAGGACCATGTTCAATTTGCAAGTCATACATCATTTTGGAGAAAACAAAATTTACAAGTCAACACAATGGTAGAAAGATGTCTCTTTACATATTAAAAGGCATTCCACCTGACCAGGCAGTGGCGCAGTGGATAGAGCATTGGACTGGGATGCAGAAGAACCCAGGTTCAAGACCCCGAGGTCTCCAGCTTGAGCACGAGGTCATCTGAGTTGAGCAACAAAAAAAAAGCTCAGCAGCTCAGACCTAAGGTTGCTGAGCAAGGGGTCACTCAGTCTGCTGAAAGCCCACAGTCAAAGCACATATGAGAAAGCAATCAATGAACAACTAAAGTGTCGCAATGAGAAACTGATGATTGATGCTTCTCATCTCTCTCTGTTCCTGTCTGTCTGTCTCTATCTATCCCTATCTCTGACTCTTTCTCTGTCCCTGTAATAAATAAATTAATTAATAAGTAAATAAATAAATAAATAAAAGGCATTTCTATATTCTCTAATGTTTATCCGCCATCTCTGTCCAGAGTCACACACATTAACCACATGCATTCACATAGGAGAGGTAGTTTTCATGGGGACAAGTACCTGCAAATGGCTCATTGCTATAAGAAAAAGGTTTATTTTGGCTTTTCTCTTCCTGCACCTGGCAAGCCATTCACCCCTTTCCCCACAGGTGTGGTGGAATGTCTGGGAATCCATGTTTTCCTTTCCTTTTCATTTACAATACAATGCTAAGGGCCATCCTGGTCATGCCAATCACACAGTACAGAGACTATTCTCACAATTTCTCTGCACACCTTAACCAAAATTAATAAAATGTTCTTCATATTTTCTTAAAATATTATTAATTCTGCAGCTTTTGGTACTTTATAACACCTGCAGCTGAAGTGGTGCAGTTGCTCCTCAATTATGAGTATAAATAACTGCAAATCTATTTTTGTAAAAATAAAACCTAGGAATATGTTCATAATAATTAAAGTTGGAAATGAATCTGGGGTAAAACAAAAGAAAAATTTTACTTGTCATTTAATTCCTTTTTGGATTCCTTAAATCTTCTAAGCATACACACATATTACTTTGGTTTTAAACAATAAGAGTTACCAAAATGGTGAGACTGTAAGGCATTTTTGTTTTGTTCTTTGTATTTTTTGTACTTAAAAAAAGCCTAATGTAACAGTAAAAATAAAAAATTCCATCTGACTAAGAAAGAGGAAATCAAATATTATGGATACAAAAGAAAGAGAGGTAACACAAATAGATGTGGAAAAATCTATGGAGAAAAGACTTAACATATTGGAAGCCTTGGAGCTAAATGACAGAGAATTTAAAATAGAAATCTTAAAAATACTCAGAGATATACAAGAAAACACAGAAAGGCAATATAGGGAGATCAGAAAACAACTCAATGAACACAAAGAATATATTACCAAGGAAATTGAAACTATAAAAACAAATCAAACAGAAATGAAAAACTCAATTCACGAGCTGAAAAACGAGGTAACAAGCTTAGCTAACAGAACAGCCCAGATTGAAGATAGGATTAGTGAAATAGAAGACAAACAACTTGAGGCACAACAGAGAGAAGAAGAAAGAGACTCAAAAATAATAAAAAATGAGAAAGCCCTACAGGAATTGTCTGACTCCATCAGAAAGAATAACATAAGAATAATAGGTATATCAGAGGGAGAAGAGAAAGAAAATGGAATGGAGAATATACTCAAACAAATAATAGACGAGAACTTCCCAAGCCTGTGGAAGGAACTAAAGCCTCAAATTCAAGAAGCAAACAGAACACCAAGTTTTCTTAACCCCAACAAACCCACTCCAAGGCACATCATAATAAAGATGACACAAACCAATGACAAAGAAAAAATTCTCAAGGCAGCCAGGGAAAAGAAGAGTACAACATATAAAGGAAGGCCTATTAGATTATCATCAGATTTCTCAGCAGAAACTCTACAAGCTAGAAGAGAGTGGACCCCAATATTTAAAGCCCTGAAAGAGAGGAACTTTCAGCCAAGAATACTATACCCATCAAAGCTATCCTTCAAGTATGAAGGAGATATAAAAACATTCACAAATACAGAAAAGATGAGAGAATTTATCAACAGAAAGCCCCACTCCAGGAAATACTAAGGGGGGTTTTCCAACCAGATTCAAAGAACAAAAGAAAACAACACCACAAGTAACAGCTCCACCAAGAACACAATAAAACCAAACTTAAACTGTGACAACAAAGGAAAAAAAGGGGGGAGAGGATGGAGATTAACAGTAGCAAAGGACGATGAAGTGCAGAAATACTTATAAGATAGGGTACTACAATGAATATGGTAGGTACCCTTTTCATTACTTAATGGTAACCACCCTTAAAAAAACCACCACAAAAACACTTGACTTAAAAAAGGTAGCAACAGAGGAAAGAAGTATGGAACACAAACAAACAAAAACAAATGATAGAAAAACAAAAGAGAAGAATCAAACTAGATACAAAACTAACAGAAAGCAATTTATAAAATGGCAGTAGGGAACCCACAAGTGTCAATAATTACACTAAATGTAAATGGATTAAACTTACCAATAAAAAGACACAGAGTAGCAGAATGGATTAAAAAAGAAAATCCAACTATATGCTGCCTACAAGAAACACATCTAAGCAACAAGGATAAAAACAAATTCAAAGTGAAAGGCTGGAAAACAATACTCCAAGCAAACAACACCCCAAAAAAAGCAGGTGTAGCAATACTCATATCTAATAATGCTGACTACAAGACAGAAAAAGTACTCAGAGACAAAAATGGTCATTTCATAATGATTAAGGGGAAGTTGAATCAAGAAGACATAACAATCCTTAATATATATGCACCAAACCAAGGAGCACCAAAATATATAAGACAGCTACTTATTGACCTTAAAACAAAAACTAACAAAAATACAATCATACTTGGAGACCTCAATACACCGCTGACGGCTCTAGATCGGTCATCCAAACAGAGAATCAATAAAGATATAGTGGCCTTAAACGAAATACTAGAACACCTGGATATGATAGACATCTACAGGACACTTCATCCCAAAGCGACAGAGTATACATTTTTCTCTAGTGTACATGGAACATTCTCAAGAATTGACCATATGTTGGGCCACAAAGACAATATCAGCAAATTTAGAAAAATTGAAATTGTACCAAGCATATTTTCTGATCATAAAGCCTTGAAACTAGAATTCAACTGCAAAAAAGAGGGGGAAAAACCCACAAAAATGTGGAAACTAAACAACATACTTCTAAAAAATGAATGGGTCAAAGAAGAAATAAGCGCAGAGATCAAAAGATATATACAGACAAATGAAAATGAAAATACGACATATCAGAATCTCTGGGATGCAGCAAAAGCAGTAATAAGAGGAAAGTTCATATCACTTCAGGCCTATATGAACAAACAAGAGAGAGCCGAAGTAAACCACTTAACTTCACACCTTAAGGAACTAGAAAAAGAAGAACAAAGACAACCCAAAACCAGCCGAAGAAAGGAGATAATAAAAATCAGAGCAGAAATAAATGAAATAGAGAACAGAAAAACTATAGAAAAAATCAATAAAACAAGGAGCTGGTTCTTTGAAAAGATCAACAAAATTGACAAACCCTTGGCAAGACTCACCAAGGAAAAAAGGCACAGGACTCAAATAAATAAAATCCAAAATGAAAGAGGAGAGATCACCACAGACATCATAGATATACAAAGAATTATTGTAGAATACTATGAAAAATTATATGCCACCAAATACAACAATCTAGAAGAAATGGATAAATTCCTAGAACAATACAACCTTCCTAGACTGAGTCATGAAGAAGCAGAAAGCCTAAACAGACCAATCAGCAGGGAGGAAATAGAAAAAACTATTAAAAATCTCCCCAAAAATAAAAGTCCAGGCCCAGACGGTTATACTAGTGAATTCTATCAAACATTCAAAGAAGACTTGGTTCCTATTCTACTCAAAGTCTTCCAAAAAATTGAAGAAGAAGCAATACTTCCAAACACATTTTATGAGGCCAACATAACCCTCATACCAAAACCTGGCAAGGATGGCACAAAGAAAGAAAACTACAGACCAATATCTCTAATGAATACAGATGCTAAAATACTAAACAAAATACTGGCAAACCGAATACAACAACATATTAAAAAAATAATACATCATGATCAAGTGGGATTCATCCCAGAATCTCAAGGATGGTTCAACATACGCAAAACGGTTAACGTAATACACCATATCAACAAAACAAAGAACAAAAACCACATGATCTTATCAATAGATGCAGAAAAGGCTTTTGATAAAATACAACACAATTTTATGTTTAAGACTCTCAACAAAATGGGTATAGAAGGAAAATATCTCAACATGATAAAGGCCATATATGATAAACCATCAGCCAACATCCTATTAAACGGCATAAAACTGAGGACTTTCTACCTTAAATCAGGAACAAGACAGGGTTGTCCACTCTCTCCACTCTTATTTAACGTGGTGCTAGAAGTTCTGGCCAGAGCAATCAGACAAGACAAAGAAATAAAAGGCATCCATATCGGAAAAGAAGAAGTAAAGCTATCACTTTTTGCTGATGATATGATCCTATACATCGAAAACCCGAAGGACTCCACAAAAAGATTATTAGAAACAATAAACCAATACAGTAAGGTCGCAGGATACAAAATTAACATACAAAAGTCCATAGCCTTTCTATATGCCAACAATGAAATATTAGAAAACGAACTCAAAAAAATAATCCCCTTCACGATTGCAACAAAAAAAATAAAATACCTAGGAATAAACATAACAAAGAATGTAAAGGACCTATATAATGAAAATTACAAAGCATTGTTAAGGGAAATCGAAAAAGATACAATGAGATGGAAAAATATTCCTTGTTCTTGGATAGGAAGAATAAATATAATCAAAATGGCCATATTACCCAAAGCAATATACAAATTTAATGCAATTCCCATCAAAATCCCTATGAGATTTTTTAAAGAAATGGAACAAAAAATCATCAGATTTATATGGAACTATAAAAAACCCCGAATAGCCAAAACAATCCTAAGGAAAAAGAATGAAGCTGGGGGCATTACAATACCTGACTTTAAACTATATTATAGGGCCACGATAATCAAAACAGCATGGTATTGGCAGAAAAATAGACACTCAGACCAATGGAACAGAATAGAAAGCCCAGAAATAAAACCACATATATATGGTCAAATAATCTTTGATAAAGGGGCCAACAACACACAATGGAGAAAAGAAAGCCTCTTCAACAAATGGTGTTGGGAAAACTGGAAAGCCACATGCAAAAGAATGAAACTCGACTACAGCCTGTCCCCGTGTACTAAAATTAATTCAAAATGGATCAAAGACCTAAATATAAGACCTGAAACAATAAAGTACATAGAAGAAGACATAGGTACTAAAATCATGGACCTGGGTTTTAAAGAACATTTTATGAACTTGACTCCAATGGCAAGAGAAGTGAAGGCAAAGATAAATGAATGGGACTACATCAGAATTAAAAGTTTTTGCTCAGCAAGAGAAACTGATATCAAAATAAACAGACAGCCAACTAAATGGGAACTGATATTTTCAAACGACAGCTCAGATAAGGGCCTAATATCCAAAATTTACAAAGAACTCATAAAACTCAACAACAAACAAACAAACAATCCAATAAAAAAATGGGAAGAGGACATGAACAGACACTTCTCCCAGGAAGAGATACAAATGGCCAACAGATATATGAAAAGATGCTCAGCTTCATTAGTTATTAGAGAAATGCAAATCAAAACTACAATGAGATACCACCTCACTCCTGTTAGATTAGCTATTATCAACAAGACGGGTAATAGCAAATGTTGGAGAGGCTGTGGAGAAAAAGGAACCCTCATTCACTGTTGGTGGGACTGTAAAGTAGTACAACCATTATGGAGGAAAGTATGGTGGTTCCTCAAAAAACTGCAAATAGAACTACCTTATGACCCAGCAATCCCTCTACTGGGTATATACCCCAAAACCTCAGAAACATTGATACGTGAAGACACATGTAGCCCCATGTTCATTGCAGCACTGTTCACAGTGGCCAAGACATGGAAACAACCAAAAAGCCCTTCAATAGAAGACTGGATAAAGAAGATGTGGCACATATACACTATGGAATACTACTCAGCCATAAGAAATGATGACATCAGATCATTTACAGCAAAATGGTGGGATCTTGATAACATTATAAGGAGTGAAATAAGTAAATCAGAAAAAAACAAGAACTACATGATTCCATACATTGGTGGAACATAAAAATGAGACTAAGAGACATGGACAAGAGTGTGGTGGTTACCAAGGGGTGGGGGGAGGGAGGACATGGGAGGGAGGGAGGGAGAGAGTTAGGGGGAGGGGGAGGGGCACAGAGAACTAGATAGAGGGTGGCGGAGGACAATCTGACTTTGGGCGAGGGGTTTGCAACATAATTTGATGACAAAATAACCTAGACATGTTTTCTTTGAATATATGTACCCTGATTTATTAATGTCATCCCATTACCATTAATAAAAATTTATT
>NW_027095490.1:65930-97890 GCF_036850765.1 Saccopteryx bilineata | reverse complement strand
ACTGATACGTGGCTCCCGTGTCGACCAGGAAAATAGTAGGCTTTCCTTTGACTGTTAAGGTGAACATGGGCTCCTGGGAGCCAACAGGGATAGAGCCCTGGCATTGTCAGTCCAATTGGAGCAGTACCTGTGATTCCTGGTTGGGCCTTCAGCCTGCTGTTTAGGGCAGTCCTTCTTCCAGTGTCCCTTCTCTTTGCAGTATGCACACTGGTTCTTGTCTAGTTGCATTTGCAGTGAACCTCTCCCCTTACCTCAATGTTGCTGCCCTTCTTTTCCCTTTCTTTCAAAGTTGCTAGCAGCAAGGAGGATTTTGACAGCCGCTTTTCCTAATTTCGGGTCATCCCTATTTACATATACTTTCTGAGCTATTTCTAACAGCTTACTTCTATTTTCTCCTTCAAATGCCTCTAACTTTTGAAGCTTCTTCCTAATGTCTGATGCGGCTTATGTCACAAAAGCTATATTCACTAACCTGTGATTTTCTTCAGCCTCTGGATCTATAGGGGTATAAACCCGGTAGGCCTCCATTAGCCACTCTAAAAATGCGGTGGGGGACTCTTCCCGTCCCTGGATAACCTCACTTACCTTACTAAAATTAGTAGGCTTCCTGGCTGCTGCCTTTAGTCCCCACAGTAAAGCCCGGCAATACTGAGAGAGTGCCTCCCTTCCCCTGTTAACATTGCGGTCCCAGTTTGGTGGTTGTCTAGGGAAGACATCCCCTATTTCCCTTTCTTTTCTCCCATCCTCTCGGAAAGCCTTTTCCGCTTCCTGGCTTATGTGGTTTCTTTCCTCTGTGGTGAACAAAGTCTGCAGAAGCTGTTGACAATCATCCCATGTCGGTTGATGGATTCTAAAAACAGTGTCAAGTAAGGAGATTAACCCTTGATGTTTTTCTGAGAATGAGGGATTTTGGTGCTTCCAATTATAGAGGTCACTAGTGGAGAAAGGCACATAAATCATATAAAAGGAGGCCCTTGGGCTGGCTTCTAGTGACGGGGGTGCTTCCCTAAGAGGAAAAATGGTGGCAGCTCCCAACTGAAGAGGAGGCAAAATGGCAGCGGCTCCTGCCTGAGGAGGAGCCAAAATGGCAGTGGCTCCCGCCCGAGGAGGAGCCAAATAGCTTGTCCCTCCTCGGGTGTGTGGTGGACTCAAAAACCTATTTTCTTCCTGCTGTGTGGAATCAGGTTCACCCTGTCTCTGATAGGGAAGAGGGAAGCTTCCTGGGTCTAAGGGATCCCCTAGAGGTTCAGGCAAGACAGGGTAAATTCTAGATGACTGTACATTAGATTGCTTTGGGGAGTTGTTTCTCTCTTTTACTTCCTTGCTGCTTTTCCCTGTTCTCTGGTTACTTGAAGTAACACATATCACCCTTCTCTCTCTCTTGACCTTCTTTAGATACTTTCTGATATATCTGGGCTTCTCAGTAGCAATATCAACCCACACATCAATATACAAATATTTGTCTGGGTGGGGCACCTGATAGATAATAGCTCAAACAGCAAATACTATAGGGAGATCAAAAGTTCCCTCAGTGGGCCATCCTACATTGAAGGTGGACCATTCTAACTGACTTAGGGTCCACAGGGTCTCTCGGTCCGGAGGTTGTCCCCCATCCCCATGGGCTCTTTTCTGAAAATCAGAGAAATTGTTTAGCAGGCACTTTAGTGGAGAACCGGGTACAGACTTTTGTTATCCTATTTTTCGGTTCTCAATTTGAATCCTATTCTTTTCTGCTTCCTCAATGAAAACCCACACAAGAACAACAATACTAAAAGATATATATACATATAAACAGACTTAAACACACACAAGCAAGTTTTTCATTCAGATTTCTTCCTCTCGCCTGTCTTACATTTGACTCAGGCATTTGCACACAGCCAAACCACAGCACAGCACAGCGCAGAAAATCCTAATGTGACCGGTCACCTTTTTCTAATACAAATAACTCAGGGAGCAGCGTCCTGCCCTTTCCCCTGAGTGCCTGGGAAGATCTCTGACAGCATCTTGTCTACTGCCACAGACTGCAAATTCTCCAGAGCCAGAAACAGACTACATGGGATCCCCAGCAAAACTTACCCAGCTCGAGCTGTTTTTCTGGCCTCTGACCAAAGGTCACACCGAAGGGGATTCCGGACAAGCCCCTAAAATGTAGCATCGACCGGGGTACAAAACAGATGTTGGAGACATTCAGGAATTTAGATGGAAAATTTATTGGCCAAGCTTTTAACCTGCGCAGGGGCAGACTCTCGGGTGTCTCAGGGACACTATACTCTTAAAAGTCGCAGATGAGAGCTGCGCCCAAACACTTACAAACTAGGTCTTATATAGGCTGAGCAAGCAAGCAGTTTCCAAAAACAGACTTGGCTATTGGTGGGGGGAGAAGTCACATGGCATAGTAACATAGGGCATGTAGTGGAAAAGTTTTAAAACTGTTAAAGCTTACAAATCTAGATAAACAGGATATGGGGACCGGGTCAGCTCCAAGTTCCTTGTTCCTTATGCAACCTCTCATGCAACCTTCAGGGTAAGGCGGGTCCCTACATATGGTAGATCCAGGATGCTGTAAATGTGATGTTTTAGCCCCGGACAGCTCATGCTGGGTAGTTCTGTTTGAGGGAAGATCTTTCTCTCAGCAAAAGGAATGGCTTTTACTGAAGCCTGTCTGTTGCGCTTCCCATCTGCTATCATGTATTTCAAGAGTCACCTGTGGAGTGTGAGGAAGTAAGACATACCAGCCCTCATTATCATTGTTATGTGAATCATTTACAGCTAACTGTCTTTTTTCTGCCTAGGAAAGAAGTTTTAGCGAAGATAACATCAGTGCTTCGAGTCCCTCGCCTGGTGTGAGACGTTGGCCACAAAGGCTTGGGGTCTGGGGCCTAGTGTCTGGCCTCGGGCATCTCAAGTCTGGCTCTGGCTTCAGTTTGAGGCAGGGTCCCTGGGCTGCCATGTACTCTATCAAAATGCATCCAGGGTCCTGCCTCAGACAGCAGTCCGTGCCCTGGGTGTGGCGTCTGCCTTCTGGCACCAGGCCTCTGCGCTCTGATACCACTTTTTGGTTTGTGTTAGGGGGTGGATAGCAACAAGGAGTGTCTTCTAGGGTGGTGGTCACAGGGTAAGTCTAGGGCCTGTGGCTTCTGGGTTAGGCCTACGGTGTTAGGTGCTACTGGAGAGGTATTAGGCTTGGAGGAATATGGGAGAGTTTCCTCTGGAGGGGGAGAAGTGAGGGTGAGTGGGTGGGACTGAGGTCAGGAATGCCAGGCAGTGTGTTTTGGTCCCCCCTCTGGAATTTCCTCTGAATGACAACATACCTGGATAGCTGCCTTTGGAATACAGAAAGGAAAGATTTAGTAAAGACTGTGACTAGATATTGATCCAATCACCGAGCCCCAAGGGGAGGAGTTTCCTCTGTTTGGACTGCTGCATTTGCATATGAAGAGCCACTCCTGGAAAAAAAAGGCATTCCTGGTGGGGGCATCTGAAGAGGTTGGATGCCTGTCTGGCTACAAAGAGATCAGGCGGATGGAGCTGTGGAGTCTTCTGCTGTGGTCAACGCAACACTGCGGAGTCTCGTTCCCTTTCCATGGTGAGTGTCTTTGTCATGGGATTGTCTGGAAAAGTAACACTGCTGTACGGGGGTGAGTCCAACTTGTGCCGGTAAAATGATGTGATTTCCTGGATAGTGCATCCAAACATGTAAGACTTGGGGTGTCATGAAGCTAATGCTCCCCCATGTAACTCTACCGGCATGTTTCTCTCCTGCCCCCATGTTTGGAATGGAAGGAGCGTTCCTGGGTCTTCAGAATGCAGTGTCTTCTGGGACTGTTAGCTGCTCTTGCAAGTGTTTTCAGTGAGAGAGGTACGGTCTCCCGGACGTGTGGGGGTGAGACACTTGCATCTTCATTTCTTTTGTGTTGTCTCTGTGTGGACTCCGCTCGCAGTCTGTGGAGTTATTTCAATGTGCGTTCTGTTACAGCTCATTGTGGAGCATTCCCACATTACTATATTCCCGGTGCCCATATTCCATGTATTAGGAACTAACATGATGTTTAGGATTGTTATCTTTTGAAGTGCGTGCTGGCCTTTTTATTTTCTGGGTGAGTAGATGTCCTTGAAAATCACTTCGAAGTGCGGCTCCGCGCTGCCCTCCAATGGACAAGTGTGGGAATCGCATGGAAGTCTGTGCCTTGAGAGGGATGCATTGCCTTTCATGTATTTATTCAGTTGTTTTGGTTTTCAGTGTCGTCTTAAAGTTTTTTTGTATCGTTGATGACGGCTGTGTAGTGGCTCTGTGTGGGATGCTCCAGAGTGGAGGTCAGAAGAAAGAAGAGTCCTCTAGCATGAGTTGAGAATGCAGAAAGTAGGCTTACTGGAGGAAAATGGCTGTGACAGACCGGATCCCAAGAGGTAAGGTGTAGCTATTGTGTGAGGGGTTTGGTCTTTCACAGTCCAATGTTCACTGTCTTCTCTGTTACTATCCGCAGAGTTCATGGAGTTCTGTGGGCATTGAACAGGGTTTAGGACGTTGTGAGTTTGTTTCTTAATGTCATTCTGTCCACTTATTAGGGTGCCTTCTTCCAGAGTTTGAGTGATGGGTCCTTTATGTTGATGCTTTGTGTTAGCCTTTCTTTAAGTGTTGTGATGCGTTTCAGCAGGGGTTCCTTAGAGGAGCCTTTGGGAAGCCCTTTTCATACAGTCTTCTTTTTTTCATCTGCTTTCCAGATTCCTCGATTCACAAGCTGGATGAGCTTTTGACCAATCCAGTGTCCTCAGGTTTTTGATACTGGGTCTCATACTCCCCACTGCATCATCATCTGGTCAGGCTGTTCCTCCACTTATTTCAAATGGTGACCGGAAAATAAGACCATGTTAGTAAACATTTTGATGAGGTTTTAATTTATATCCTAAGAAATTTGTAGACATCTTTGGAAAATTGATATCATTCTTTGTATACTGTTTTTATGACTTTCACTTTGATTGAAAAATAAATCAGTAACAGTATTTTTAATATGTTCTGCGAGGTACAGTCTGGAGGCATGGTGTTCCTAGAATGAGAAGCTTTATATAAGCAGATCTTGTCTCCCCTTTGTGTCATCTGAGAGATGCTCTGTGGGGCACTTGTTCAACATGTGAAGAAGTAGGTCTGTAGGTGGTGAACTGTGGAAAGTAAAACATGAAGACTGTCGGTTCCATTGCAGCACCAGGAGGAAGGATTGAGTTATGAGGCAAGGACAGTTGCCTACAGGGGCTTCAGTGGGGTCACAGTTCAGATATGTTATTCTCTCAGCATGCAGGGGTTTCTGGATCTGCCCATCTGACTCACGGGGCACTCTTGCTGCCAGCCATGAGGGAACACCCAGGACAGTGCTGTGGAGTGTGGTCGTTTGCCATACACTGCTCGCTGCTTCAGATGGTCTGATCTATAATTGCTGTAGCAGCGCGGCACACCTGAGCAGCTTCCCAGGAGGCGAGTGTATGTGTACAGGACCTGTATGAACGTTGAAGAGAGGAGAAAGTGTGGCAGAAAGACTCTCAGTCATTAAGGGAACATCAGATCAAGGGCGCTGTATGAAAAGTTGTGTTGTTGTTCCTTATATTTCATTTATTGAGTTTAGTGATAGGGCATTGGGGGAGAGACATAGAAAGAACCAATCATTGTTCACTGTACAACTACTGCTCAACTTATGACCATGATTGGTGTCAACAGACCTGTCATAACACGATTCAGTCATAACTTGATTAGGGTACATGTACAGTACTGTGAAATGATGTTATAAAAATCTTTAAGTCATATTTTCTCATAATTTTATTTCATTATTGTTATATATCATAATTTTCTTTGTTCATTTTATGTCATTGTTATCATCTTTACACCATTTTGTTTTATATCTTTACATTCGTCAGGTTTAAGTGAAACACTGCATTACCAGTACAACTGTTTTAATATTTGCAAAGACAATTTCCTCTTGGTAGACATCTTGGGAGGGGTTTGATGAAAAATATCCAAGACACAAAACACGAATTGCTGTACTGAGTCTGGGATAACAGTTGAAATGGTGCACGCTGAGATGATAGTGTTGCTGGAGCATGGACCGCACTGTCATACATCCAGCTGGGCATAGCTTGGGCTGCCAGACGCGGAGCAGTCGTGGGTAGCAATTATGGTCGTACAGTCGAATGGTGGTAAGTTGTATAGGTCATAATTCAATCAATATTTGCAGTTTCTTAGCGTTCCCATTGGTGGCTTCCTGTACCTGCCTTGAGTCGTGAGCGACCACATCACGTATGGCAGACTGGACAATGCTGTATGCAGACAGCCACTGTGATTCAGCTTCTGCTCTTTAGGTCTCAGCCTCCAGGCTGCTTTTTTAAAGAAAGGTGTTCCTGGATCATTTGTGACTGTTCCGGATAGCATTCTGTTGTTTTGCTGCATAGCAGTTGCCTAAATCTAAAGTGGCATCTTTTTTATTGCTTACCTTCTCATCTAAGCCACGAGCCACAATAAATCGTGTGTGTTGTGTGGTCATCTGTATGCTAGTGTCTATGTCTGTGCCGGTATCAACATTACTAACTGACTGTTACAGTTCTGGTAGGTGAGAGAGAGGGCTCTGAATGTAAAACCCTTAAAGAAACAATAGCCTCTCCAGCCAGTTCTAGAGTAACTTTGGGGACAGTTCCTGTTCTCGTGGCTGTTGGAAGCTCTCTGCACCCCTGGAATGCCATTGTCAGGCAGCTCTCCTCAGCTGAGGTCTCGCTGGGGCGTTCCTCTGGACCGCCGTCCCTCCCGCGTTCCCCTCCCTTCAGCAGCGTGAGTCCGGGCGCGCAGCGTGGACGCAGCTACCCCTCGGCGCTGAGGGGCGGGAGTCGGGAGGGGCGAGACTTCCGACAGCACCGCTGAGGCGGAGGTCTGGGCGATGGGAACTGACGGGAGGGCACGGTGACCTGCAGCGCGAGCACCTGAGGAGAAGGCAGCAGGTCTGTGACAGGTGACGGGCAGGCGGAGAGAGGAGGCGCAGCCCCAGGAAGAGAGAGGAAGGGCCAGGGCCGCTTGAGGCGCCGGCGAACGCGGCCGAGGTCCGAGCAGGTCGGGGTGAGAGGCGCCCAGGCCGAGAAGGGAGGGCACCAGGCCCGCGGTCGGAGGCGGACGGGACTGTCCTCGGGGTCGGGAAGAGGGGCTGCATGAGAGGCGCTGAGCTCGGAGCTTGGGGAAGGGGTTTGGGGAGCGGGCGCTCAGAGGCGGGAGGGAGGGCTAGGGGCGGACGGGAGGGTTTGCACAGAAGGAGACAGCGGAGTCGTCTGTGCCAGACGTGGGCCTGAGGAGGCCTGACCCGAAAGAAAGGTCTGGAGGGAGGTGGACGGGACACGGGGCCTGGGAGGTTTCTGGTTGGGGGGGTTCCCTTCTGTTTGTGGAAAGGCCGCGAGCGCAGAGCGGAGCGCGCTGGGTCGCAGGTGAGTCTCCTGTTCAGTCCTTCAGCTTCTCCCGGGCGGGGCGGGCACGAGGACGCGGTCAGGCAGGGGGTGGAGGCGGCGTCCGCTGCGGCCGGGGGGTGGGGTCCGAGAGGGAGCGCTACGAGAGGCTCCTGCCTCACCTCCGCCTCAGGTTCCCCGTCCTGCACCGTCCCGGGGAGCGGTAGGAGGGAAGGAGTTACTTTGTTCAGAGCTGCGTGGGAACAGTGACCCAGCCCGTGCTGTTGGGAGCCGTCTGTGTCACTGCGGAGGGTCCGGAGGTCCGAGGAAGGGAGCAGACAGGACCTGACCGCAAGGAGCCGGGGAGGTTCGTGAAACGAGCCTCTTACTTCTCACACCGTCACTGCCTGAGTGCTGGTGTTGGGAGGGAGACATAGACATCAAACAACAAGTGTCTTCGTTGCTATGTTTATGTGTTACTGGGTGTCACTTCGTTAGAGGTGTAGTCTTTCCGTGTTTGCAAGGAAAGGGACAGGCCTGAGAAGACTCGGGTAGTTGTGGTTCAGTCTGTGGAAGGGAGGGGAGTGACGAGTGGTGTTTGGATGCAGCGGCCTGTCAGGTTTGTCCCCTAGAGAGCTGAGGAATGGGTGAGGGATGCAGCACCAGAATAGTTTTGGGAGCGTTGTCGGCATTAGTACAGAATTTCGACACTGCTCAAGTAGGTATTTTTTGGTCCAAGGGCATCTTGTATAAGTGCACAGTATAGTGTTTTTCGTAGGCCCTTCATATTCACCAGAGGTGAGTCGTGAGGGGATACTATTCTCATTTCCCGGGGTTTATAGGTAAAATGACTTGAAATTCAAGGTGTTGGTGAGGGACTAGATCCTGAGTTCTCTACGAAAGAGGAAATAGCCCATCTGTTTGGGGCGGTGGGTTTTAGGGAACAGTGGGGATAGGGAAGAACAAGTGGGGGTCCCGCGGAGTCTGGGTGTTACCAGTCGCCTCATGCGCGTGATCTTGTTGCGCTTCTGTCAGAGACCCCGCCGCGGGTACCGCCTCTGTCCCTGCTTGGCCTGAGTTGTTCACGTGTAACAGCCCCCCTCCTGAGATGCAGAGACCGCGTAGTGCATCCTCAGAGTAAGGAGTTCCCATGCTCCCCTCCGAGCGCTCCTGTGTGCTGCCACGTAGCGGAATTCTGCTGCACTTCACAGGGTACCATGACGTCATCTGTGCGTGCCCCGAAGTGTCTTCTGTTCTTATAATTCAGGGGATTGAGATCCTGTATCACGAGACTGGCATCACGCCGAGATGGGCCCATTTCCATGGTTCCTAGGACTCCGGGCTTCTGGGAAAGGAAGCTTGTTCTCTGGGGAGAATGACAGCTTCCGTGAAAGGGCTGTGTCATTTCCGAGGTCATTCCTTTTCACATTCTGTTAGGAAAGATCTCCTGTGTCAGGGTTCTCCATTCCCTCCCACTGAGAAGTTTATCCGGGCTCAGTTCTGCTGTTAGTCACTGTGCTTCTCGGGGACCCTCGCTGACTGAAAAGGATTCCTGAAAAGGCTTTTTAAAAGTTATTTTGGCGCTCTCCTGTGGACGTCTTGAACATAGAACATTTTACAGGGGCCGTGTCTTACAGTCTCTTGACATTTGAATGAGTATACCTTAAGGTTTCCTATAGGATCACTGTCTGAAAATGATGTCAGTGCGTCATTATTCATTCTGTTTGTCTGACGTGTGGTGGCTTAGTGGATAAAGCCTCAACCTGGAATGCTGAGGTCTCTGGTTTGAAACCCTGCACTGTGTGGTCAAGGCACATACAGGAGTTTAAGTTGATGCTTCCTGCTCCTCCCCCCTTTCTGTCTATTGGTCTTTCTCTCTTTCTCTCCCTTTCTCTCCTCCTTTCTACAATAAATAAATAATAAATACATACATACATACATATAAAAAATTCAATATGCTGATGACCTGTTCTTCGCTGAGAAGAGGACAGTGCTGAGGAGAAACATCACTTCTGATTCCTCTTCGGAGGCAAGAAGGAGAGTCCAATGAAGATGGAAAGGTACGATACTTTTTCTTCACTAGTGATGTGCTAGAGACATGGAAGGAATGTTTCATGGAAGAGAAGGAATGTTTTGGTTCATTATGTTTTCCTTTAAAGAAAGGGCTCTTTCCTTAACCTTTTTGATTTGATGATGCACACAGTGATGGAGCTGAGAGATTTTGTTAGTTGTGTCACTTTTCTTCTGTGTAACTATCAGTTTGTACATATGTTCTCAGATTGGGCTGGTCTATATTTTGGTGCATGTCTTAACTTTTCTGCTATCTTCAAAGACTGAGTTGTTGGATTCTTTCCATAGGTTAAATTAATTAGTTACCTGGCTTATTTATGTACCTCTTTTTTTTCACTCATGGGTGCAATGAATCATCTCAATCTTTTTCTACATTAATTATTTCTTAATTTATTTATTTATCTTTTTATTTGGATTTCCGACTTAAAGTTAATTTTTTTTATAAATTTCTGTGTTTGCTTTTGTGTACATATGCATATAGATATGTTTACACATTTAGCCATTTTCTTTCATTGGTCTGCCCATTCACTTACTATTATATTGGTCAATATTACTTTTGCTTCCAGTGTGACTATGTCCTTGAAGTTATACAGGTGTCTTCTGCAGTCTTTTGTTTAGGTCCAAATCTTTCATCTGCTTAGGGCTTCCTGGTTGCGAAGCTCACCTGTATGCACAAGGCAATTGCTCACTGGATAAGCATGCATTGCAGCACTCTTCTGGTGATTACGGTTTATGTGTGCATGTGGGTTTTCTGTGTTCCCATCCCTGTGAGCTTTTGATTTGGTATTCGATATTTGACCTTGCCATGAAGGGTTCCATGTCATTATGTGTCACTCTGTTTCCTATGTTTGCCCTTTTTTCCAGAATGTGTCTGTTCAAAGAACTTTGGGTGTTAGGTACCTGGTGTGATTACGGCCTTTTAAGTGATATGCAGGGTTTCTGTTGAGTGTCTGCTGTCTGCTTTTACTGGGCACTGCTGTTTCTCTCCCAATTCCTATGTGTAGTGCAGGGACCAGAGTTTTTGTCACAGGATCCTTTCCTCTGTCAAGGTGGAATCTGTTTTCTCAGTCTGATGTATGTTGGTCTGCATTGTGTACTTCGGAAAGCTCTTCTCCATTACGTTTCTGGTAGAGCAGAAAATCATTTTTGCTGCCCTCCAGTGGAGAAGTTTGGAATACCCCGTCTGTCTAGAAACCTGCCTAGAAATTCCAGATTAGTGCTGTGCCAGTGTTCTTACAAATCCTATAGCTACCACCATTAGTTCTAGGGTGTTAGGTCACAGATGTTGATGGATATTTGAAAATGTTATTTAAAGAATTATAGGCAGTGTTCATTTCTAATTGTCCTGGGATGGATATACAGGCAACTTGGTTTTTTTCCTGAAGTATGTGCCTTTAATTTTTATTCATTTCTTGTTTTCATATGAACATTGTTTTCTTATGTGTCTGTGAAAGGGATGCTCCATGTATATGTTGATGTGGATTGTGTCTTTTCTTCTTTTCTATTTGTAGTTCTTCTCAAGGGCAGGAATTACTGCAAGGTAATAGATCGAATCAAGTTGTCTGTGTTCTTTGTCTTTGGGAAGTTGATGGTCTACATGAACATATTGTCAGATGTTGGATATATGACTATTTTCTGTTTTTTTTCCGGGGTCCTTCTCCATCTGTCAGAATGTCTGTGTGGGATGTCAGCAAGCTATTGAGGTCAATTGACTCTGTCTAACAGGGGTGTCGTTGTTGTGCAAGTAGAGTTGACCGCTTTGGAAAGTGTGACTTTTGACTCTCCAGTGTTCTGTGTAGTGGAGGTGTGGATGATTCACAGTCCAGGATGGTGCAGTTGCTAAAATAGTACTCTGAATTAGTATTTACTGTGACTACCTCATGCTGCTCTGTCTCTTCACTCTCTAACCAATAAAATATTTTGAAAAACCACTCTTCTTCATTTCTGTGTTGTACCTTTTTTCTTGTGTCATTAACTGTAACACCTGCTTTTTCTCTCAGGTTAGAGAGTCCGGGAGAGAGGAGACACAGGGCTGGGCTGGGTCTAGGGCTGGGGCAGGTGCTGGGGCTAGGGGCTAGGGGCTAGGGTTAGGGTGTTGGGTCAGGGTCAGGGTGAGGGTTGGGGTCAGGGGTCGGGGTTTACGGTTTAGGATTTAGGTTTAGGGGTTAGGGTTAGGGTTGGGGTTAGGGGTCAGGGTTAGGGGTCGGGGTTGTGGTCAGGGTCACTTGTTATGGCTAGCAGTGACAGATATGGAACTGGACATCGACCATCTCATTAGCCAAAAGCAGGCCCATAGTTTTCATTGAAATACTGGCCAGTTTGTTGATTTAAATTTACTTGTTCTTTATTTTAAATATTGTATTTGTTCCCGTTTTTCCTTTTTTACTTTAAAATAAGATATGTACAGTGTGCATAGGGATTTGTTCATAGTTTTTTTTTATAGTCTGGCCCTCCAATGGTCACAGGGACAGTGAACTTGCCCCCTTTGTAAAAAGTTTGGGGGCCCCTACATTACTTTCGTGATTATGCCCATAATTCTGTTTCCTCATCAGAGGCAGGAAGGAGAGTCTAATGAAGATTTAAAGGTACAATATTTTCACTGAATGTAAGTGCTGTGCTAGAGACATGGGGGCAATGTTTCCTGGAAGGGAAGCAATGTTTTGCTTCATTGTGTTTTCCTTTCCGATTTGGCGATATACACAGTGATAGAACTGAGAGGTTTTGTTAGTTGTGTCACTTTCTTCTGTGTAACCATTAGCTTGAACATATGTTTCTAGATTTGGATGCTCAATACTTCAGTTCATGTTTTCATTTTTATGCTATGTTGTGAAAACAGTGACTTGTCTGTTTCTGGAGTATATTTAATTAATTAAGTAAGTAACTTGTGTATTTTCCTATTTTTCATTTAAGCTATGACTCATCTCATTTTTTTTGTATTTTAATTATTTCTTATTTTATTTTTATACCTTTTTTTGGTTATTGATGAACAGTTTTCACTTTTTCCTTCTGTGTTTCCTTTAATGTACATATATTTATAAGTTTATATTTTTAATGATTTATTTACATTCCTCTACTCCTTCACTTGATATTTAATTGTTTAATGTTGTCTTTGTTTCCAGTGTGAATGTGTCTGTGAAGTGCTGCAGGTGTTGTCTCCAGTCTTGTGTTTGGCTCCAAGTCTTCACTTGACTTATGGCATCCTGGGTGGGAAGCTCACCTTTATGTGCAGGGCATGTGCTCATTGGACAGATACACATGGCAAACTTTGGTGTTTAGGGCCTTTGTGTGCGTGGGTTTGTTGCTGGGTTCTCTGTGTTCTAGTTCTTGTGAGCTTTCAGTTTTGCTCTTTGATATTTGTAACTTGCCATGAAGGGTTCCATGTAATTTCCTGTGTTTGCCTTTTGTGTGCTGGACCGTGTCTGGTGATAGACCTTTGGCTTGGAGGTCCCCGGTTGTTGATATGTGCTTTGAAGTGGTATCCATGGTTTTTGCTGAGAATCTGGTGTCTGCCTTTACTGGGCACTTTTGTTTGTTTTGCGATGTGTTTGTGTAGTGCACAGACTCAGACATTTTGTTACAGGATCCTTTCCTCTTTCAAGGTGGAATCCCTTTCCTCAGTGTGATGTATGTTGGCATGCATTGTGCACTTCAGAAAGCACTTCTCCATTGAGGTTCCCTATCAAGAAAGCAGAATTTTTTTGGCTGCCCTCCAGTGGAACGTTTGGAATAGCATGTCAAGAAAAGCATCGTAACATTCCGGGTTAGTGTTGTGCCAGTCTTCCTGCAAAGATTGTCGCTACCACCATCATGTCTATATCTTGGTATGCTAGAGTTGTTGTTGATGGATATTTGGAAAGGTTATTTGGAAAGCTATTTGAAAAATATATTGAAGAAGTTATAGGTCCTGTCTATTTTGTTCTGTACTGCGATGGATATATGGCAATTTTTTTTTGGTTGGTTTTCCTTCAGTATGTTTTTTTTTTAAATTTTGACTATTTTTCTTAGGTTTCCTCATCACCATTATTTTCTGATGTGTCTGTGAAGGGGATACTCCATGGATATGTTCATGCTGATTGTGTCTTTTATTGCTTCATTCTATTTGTAATTTTCAGGGGCAGGATTTACCGAAGTTCATAGATCTAATCGAGTCCTCTATGTTCCTGCCTTTGGGCAGTTGGTGGTTTCCTTGAACATACTGTCAGGTGTTGGACTATTTTCTGTTATTTCCTGAGTCCTCATCCATATGTCAAGATGTCCATGTGGGATGTATGCTAGCGGTTGATTTCTATGGCCTTTGTCTTCCATGGGACTTGTGTGTGTAGACTTGACCGATTTGGGAAATGTGTCTATTGACTCTCGAGTGTGCAGTGTGGCTGAGAAGTGGATGAGTCACTCATGACAATCCAGGCTAGTATAGCTCCTAAAATAGTATTCAGAAAAAGTATTTGCTGTGACTGCCTCATGCTTCTCTATCTCCTCGCTTTCAAACCAATAAAACATTTTGAAAAAAATGCTCATCTTCATTTCTGTTTGCACTTTTTTTGTAACTCTAACACCTTTTTGTTCTTTCATGTTAGAGAGTTTAGGGAGAGAGGAGACACAACTTCAGGGTTAGTGTTAGCCTTATGGTTGTTGTTTATGGTTAGGTAATAGGGTTCAGGGTTTATGATTTAAGTTTTGGGTTTGATTTTGGATATGGAGTTTGGTGCATGGTTTGGTGTGAGAATGTGGGTTCAAGGTCAGAATTCAGGTTTTGTGTTTAGGTTATAATTTAGGGCTAGGGCTGGGCTGGGTTAGGGCTGGGGTTAGGGTTAGGGTTAGGGTTAGGTTTTCAAAAAGGAATGAGTCTTATACATAAGGAAATATGGTATACACACTCCAGATGTCTCTGTGAACTGTTGGAATTCATGGGAGTCCGGAAGACCAGAGTAACAGGTTTTATTGAAAGGAAGAAAGGAACCCTGCCAGGCACTTCTCAGGGAGAATAGCCTCAGTACAAGCTAGGGAGATAAATTTATAGGGTTAAAAGGTGGGTCTCAAGCAAGTGGGTGTTGAGTCAAAAGTCCTGGTATGCTTCCTTCTGTGGTTTTACAATATTGAGTTCTTGGAACGCTTCTCCTTGGAGCAGGCTGACCAGCTTCCTAGAACTTTTCTGTTTCAGGGACAATAGTCCAGTAAGTAAGGGTGGGGTCAGATAGACAAGAGGAACAGTTAAAGGGCAGTTTGGAAGTTTTGGTAAATTCATGTATCCATCATGAATATTTCTTTCTTTTACTTTCTCTGGATTTAATTTACTATCCTGGTTCTTAAGTATGGGTGGAAAGGCTGTGTATTTTAAGGTTTTTCCTTCTAAAATGTATTCATCACTACATTTTGCCATAGGTTTTCTTATGTAGTTTTTATTTTTATTAATCTCAAAGTATTTTATAACTTGAATTATGATTTTGAGGGGGAGTTATTTAGGAGTGAATTTCTTAACTTAAAAAAGTAAGGATTTCTAGTTAGTTTCTATTACTGATTTCTAGATTAAGTGTAATGACTAGAAGAAACATGCTTTATATTATTTCAAAGATTTGAAGTTTGTTGAAACTTGCTTCAAAGAACATACAGGGGCCCTGGCCAGTTGGCTCAGTGGTAGAGCATCGGCCTGGAGTGCAGGAGTCCCAGGTTTGATTCCCAGCCAGGGCACACAGGAGAAGCACCCATCTGTTTTTCCACCCCTCCTTCTCTCCTTCCTCTCTGTCTCTCTCTTCCCCTCTCACAGCCAGGGCTCCATTGGAGTGAAGTTGGTCAGGGCACTGAGGATGGCTCTGTGGCTTCTGCCTCAGGCACTAGAGTGGCTCTGGTTGCAATGGACTGATGCCCCGGATGGGCGTGCTGGGTGGATCCTGGTCGGGCGCATGCGGGAGTCTGCTTGACTGCCTCCCGTTTCCAACTTCAGAAAAAACAAACAACAAAAAAAAACAAATAAAAAACATTACAGTATGATCTCTGGTCAATGTGTTCCAAGTGCACTTCTCTGCTGCCACCTCGTGTGCATCTTGAGAATAACAGCTAGGTAAAAGTCACCAGAAAGTTATTTCCTCTGCTGCAATCTGGATTCATGTAACCAGAAACTGTCAAGGTACTTCTGCATCACGAATGTGTCTGTTCCCATTTTTTCACTTTAAATTTTTTTGCACGTTTCTGTTTTAGGCATGGCATGGGGCAGAAAGGGCGAGGGGCATGGACTGGGAGGGACATGGATGGGGGGTGAAACTATGCAGGGGTGGGGCTCTTGGCAGGGTGCAATGCGCGGGGCAGGGCACGGGGTGTACACAGAGTGGGGAAGACGATGCGGTGCTAAGTGGCACAGAGCTGGGGCGGTGCAGGGGGGTGGGCTGAGGGTGGGGACGATGAGGGGTTGTTGGGGCAGCAAGGCGCGCTGGAAGGCCTGAGGCACAGACAGCGTGGGGCTGGGAAGAGGCGGGGCAGGAATGCGGGTTTGGGCGGGTGGGGGCTGGTCGGGAATGGCATGGTGCCCGGACTGCAAGGGACCGGGCATGGTGAAAGGCGATGCAATGAAGAGGCAGGTGGGGCACCGAGGTGCAGGGTAGACAGCGAGAGGGCGGAGACAGCACGGGGTGGGGAAGGAGCCCAGCGTGGACTTCGAGGGCAGAACACCTCCCTAGAGCTGTATCAGTCCCTGAAAGGAGTTGCAGCCTCGCCTTAGACAGGAGCTTCCTCCCCAGAGAGGGGATAACTCCCTGTAGAGGGTCTCCCTCCTTGGTTCTGTGACCTTCCAAGTGAGGGGGCCCTTTCTCTGTAGAGTGGCTCATTCCATGGAGGGACGGCATCTCCCGAAGAGGTTTACTGAGGGGAGGGAGCCTTTCCCCTCCCCCTGGTCTCCCTTGTCAATTTAAGCAACGTCCAGACCTGTAGAATATTTATGAGTTTATTTTAGCCAAACTGTCGACAATTATTGGTAATCAAAGTCTCAGCAGATTGAAAAAATGATCTGGAAAATGGTGTTTTGCCCTGTATTTTGTACATCAGAATCAAAGTTGAAAATGGTGGGTTAAATGAAATTGATTGGTGATACATTAGGGAAGCTGAGAACGAGAACGCAAAGCTGAGAAATCTGTGGCACTGATTAAAAGTAAAAATGTATATACTGAAATTTCTTTTATGTGGACAGAAATAAGATAGCTAACAATGACCATGATAATAACAACAATGGGGGTGGTTGGCTTCTGCTTTGCTGATATGCTTGCTCTGAGGCTTGCAGGAAAATATTACCAAGGAGAAAGACCCTTTACAGGGAGTTATCCTCTCTCTGGGTTGGAAGCTCCTGTCTAAGGCATCAGGAAAGGGAAAGCAGAGGGGGTTTTATATCATTCACTGAAGGAAGAGGGGGTCAGCGATCACACTGTCTACCGGAATAAAATCACCAAATGTCCAAACGGCCTTGAAATACTGTACATTAGTCAGAGTATCAGTGAAATTCAACCTTGGAAGATAAGAGTTAAAAATATATGATCTCTAAGAACCCAACAGGTAGCAGTGTTCAGACTAGCTGAGTTGCCCACTTATGCCTTGTGCCAAGTGCACAGCTTTGCTTAATAAACTGCTTGCTTTGCCTGAATGCTACACCGTCTCTTGCCTGAATTTTTTCTCATCTGAGAAGCCCACTTGGACCTGAGTTTTCTCTGGTACCATTACCAGGGACCTTATTATAGATTTAAAAGACAACAGACAGGCTCAATTAAACCAAGCCTTTGACCTTTGTTAGAGAAAAATACCTCCCTAGGACATGACTACCCATCATGAACTGCTTGCTTTTAGTTAGAAAGTTTTAATTTCAGACCATCCTGTGTGGTTATTTTAGGTCTCTGAGTTTGTAAGCCCACCATGCAGTCCTTCTCGGAGCTTCTCAGATTCAGCATGTGGCCCCTTCTTTTTGTCTATATCCTCCTCAGAGAGATGCTGGCTTCCTAGGGAAGTGATCCTGTCACAGTAGAACTGAAGCTTTATGTAGATCAGGGATCCTTGATTTGACTTCCCTGTGCAGTGGGATACTCCTGCTTAACAGCAGGGCTGGCAGCCTCTTTGAGACTACTCTGGAGGGGGCTATGCAGATTCTACTTATTAGTACTGAGACCAATTGCCACCAGAGAAAAGACACTGTAAGGTCCGCTGGCAATGGGGGAAGGTCATGTGAGAAACTAGGCCCGGGAACTTTGGTTGGAACCACCCACATCTATGCCCGCCAAGAAGAAATGGTCTGGAGCCCTTTGAAACAGAATGATCATCTTTCAGGCAATACAATTTCCCCACATTCATATCAACCCAACCACCCTACCAACACTATAAATTACCCCCAACCCCAGGCAGGAGAATCCATGCGACTTCTCTGACCTCTGTCTCATGGACCAAAGACCTTCATCCAGGGAGCACTCTACTAAATAAAGCTCTTTCTATTCCACACTTTGTGGCTATGTTCTTCTTTCTTCCTTGGTAGGAAAATACCTTATATTTGGTGCCAAAACCTGGGAGGAAGCTTGATGCTTGCTGGGGCTGCTCCTCTTCCCTTCTCTTCTGAGAAAGAACCAGGACCTCCAACCTCCCACTCACTTCAGCACATGGTGCTATAAGTCCCCTGCCTCCAGCCTCCCCTCAGCTCTTTTCTCCCAGGATCCCTGTCTGTAATTGCAGCTGCATCAGGGACCTCTTATTTGTTCCAAGTGTGTGTGTGTGTGTCTATGGAGATGCCCCAGATACTCCCACTCTACCTAACCATCTGGTAGCCAGAGCTTGAGTTGAAGGATGCCAATTCTCACCTCTGATCACTCCAAGACTGAGAGTTGACATAGAGGCACAGGAATCTAAACCTGACTCAAAAACACTCTTGCAGTGACTTATCCAGACTCTCCCTCTCTAAAGAAGAAGAAACTGATCTTCTTCTTCTATGTGGCCGAGCCAGAGTACCCACTGGATAATTGAACCAGGTGGCCTCCTGAAGGGACTTTCGATTTTAACACCCTCACCAATTTAACTATTGCCAAAAAACTGGGAAATGATTGGAGATCCCTTATATTCAAGGCTTCTGGCATTTGCACTCCCATCCTAATCTCTGTGCCAGCAGCTCTACAACACAGGTCCTTTTAGCCAGAGAAACCTCAGCTAAACCCTCCACTCCAGATCTTTCTTCCTTTGCCGACTCCCCTGAGGAACTTTCTTCCCTCCTGCACAACTCTCTCCATCCTATCTGGCTTCTCCATCACTTTGCTGGATGCTGTTTCTCATTCACCTGCAAATATCAGTCCCTCTTTCTCCTCTGCTGCTGGCCAGGGGCCCCTCCCTTCTCCACTGTGTTCTTAAGCCCCTTTTTCATCAGGGCCCTCCTCCCCTGGTCATTAGCCCTCATGCTGGCACTCACTCTGGCTCAGGGAAAACTTGTAACTATATATACTGACTCTAAATATGTTTTTCTTATCACCCACAGCCACCCTGCCCTCTGGAAGGAAAGGGGCTTTCTCATTACCAAGGGCTCTCCCATAATCAATGCTATCCTCATTTCTAAACTTTTGCAGGCATTACAGCTTCCCACTGAGGTGGCTGTGGTACATTGTAGGGACCATCAAACCTCAGGATCCAGTGGCCTTGGAAAATGCTCAAGCCAATGCAGTGGCTCAAAACCTTACCCTGGGAAGCCTCCCCCACTTTTCTCATGTTTCTCTCCACCTCCTTGAAACTTTCCTACACTCCTGAGGAAGAACAGACCCTCCTCAGAAAGAAGGTATGCAACCAGGAATGGATATTTCTCAGAGATAAAATTGCCTTACCAAAAAGGACAGGCTAAAACTCTCCTGTCTGATATCTACTGTTTCTTACACATAGGGCCAAAAGCTTTCTTCCCAGGCCTCCAGCAGACTATTGGAAAGGTACAGACAGCATGCACTGTCTGTTCCAAAGCCTCTACACAAGGGGGACTCTGCCCCTGCTTCCCTACTCATCAACTGAGGGGGCATGTGCCAGGCCAGGATTGCGAAAGTAACTTCAAGCTTATGCCCTCTCATAAAAAACTCTGTTATCTCTTTTGTTGATACCTTTTCAGGGTGGAGAGAAGCCTTTTCTACCTCATGACAGATGGCAGACACCGTTGCCTCCATTCTCGTTGAACGTATCATCCCGCAATTTGGACTGCCGACTACCATCCAGTCAGACGACGGTCCAGCCTTCACTGCCCAAATAGTCCAGCAGGATGCCAGCTCTCTCAACATCAACTGGAAGCTTCAAATACCCTATCACCCTCAACCATCGAGGTAAGGTGGAAAGGGCCCATGACATCCTGAAGGGTCAGCTAACTAAACTTTCCATTGAGACCAGGCTCACCTGGCCAAACCTCTTTCTTTGGCACTTACCAGAATCAGAGCAACCCTGTGAAACCCCACTGGACTCACCCTTTGAGCTGGTTTACATGTAGACCATTCTAATCAATCACAACTTACCTGTCAACCCCCTCTTGCCACCTACCTCCCCTTTCTGTCATTACTTTGCCATCTTCTCAGGGAACACATGGATCAGACCCTTCCTCCCATAGGAGGTCCAAATAAAGCACACCCAATGGTCCCCCTCCAGCCAGGAGACAGGATTCTTCTGAGGGAGCTCCAGCCTGGCTCCCTACAGCCCAGGTGGACTGGGACCCCATATGGTAATACTGACTACTCCTACCACAGCCGAGCTCCTGGGGCAAACACCTTGATACCATGTCTCTCGCCTCATGCTTGCCCCCATACAGGACTGGTGACAGTCAAAACCACTGGGCCCCACCCATCTCTGTCTCACCAAAAGTTGGGCCCCGCAGATCCTTCTGTTACTCCTATCCCTCCCACTGAGAACCTGCCACCAGAGTGAGTTAAAGCAGGGAGCAATGCTGTTCAATGAGACTGACAATGGAAGAAAGCATCAGGGTCTTCCACCATCTGCAAGAGAAACTGCACAATGATCTCACCTCCTACAACCTGCTTAACTCTTGGTGGCAGCCACCCATCTTCACCTGGGTTGCCCCTATCCTAGGTCCTCTTCTAGTTATCAGCATATTACTCATATTTACTCCTCTTTTTTAAATCCTTACATGACTGCATCCACGAAGTTTCTCTAGTCACAGTCAAACAGATGCTCCTACACCCATATACATGACTCCCCTCAGAGCCACCACCACCTGACCTCCCTTCCCATGATGCCCCTAACCAGCAGAAAGTAGCCAGAGAAATAGCGGTGCACCTATCTAACATAAAATGTCAGAATGTGAGGTCATTTGGCAATTGGGGAAGCTCACATGAGGAACCAGTTCCAGGAACTTTGGCTGGAACTGCCCACACCCATGCCCACCAAAAAGAAATGGCCTGGAGCCTTTTGAAAAAGAATGACCATGTCAGCCAATGAAATTTTTTTTCAGTTTGTTTAAATTATCTTTATTATCAGCCAATGAAATTTTGCAATGTCATATCAACTCAACCACCCTACCAACTCTATAAATTACCCCCACATGGGACCCTTGGATGAGAAAGAAGAGTTCTTTGAGGTACATGAGGACATAGCTACAGTTGAGAAGGATTATAAGAAATTTAACGTAAATACTGTTATAAAAAAAGAAATTCAAGGAAGAATAGAACTATACTAAGAAAAAAATAATGTGCCTTTTGTAAGGAAGGACATTAGAAAAATAAATGTCTTACATTACAAGCAGCTAAGGCAAGTTCTAAGGTCCTAAATCTTGAGGACTAAAGGGGACAAAGTTTTTTTCATTGAACCCCCAGGAGCCTACAGTAACCACAAAAATAAGGGAGACCGGCAGCATTAACCATATGGTAAAAACTGTGAAAAGAAAAATTCCAGGGAATTGCGGGAAAAATTGGAAACCTCATATAGGCAAAGCAACTCACTACTGGTAAAAGTAATTTTGTGAAAATTGTATTTAGCTGCTCAAAGCAAGAAAGACAGTTTACAGGTGGCAAATTGATTCAAGTCTTGCTTAGAAAAAGTCCCATTACCTTGCTAAGGAGCTTGGCTACAAACTGCAGGGAAAAAAAGGTAGAAGCCGCTGACTCCACTTCCCGTTCTTGGACTCGCTTCCCCCTCAGGCACCCACCCCGCTCCTTAGGATTGACTTAATAGTGTAAATTACTGTGAGTCAAAAAAAGTTCATATCTCTTTGTCAGCTGGGTAGTTTGTACCAAGAATCCCCTATTGTATAAAAGTATTTTCCAGGTGAAAATTTATATATTATGTTAAAGGCCTTTTCTTAATTCTTTTATTTGCTGTTTTATAGCCCTGTAATATTGGAATCTTAGTTTAAATATTAGAAATTGTTAATAATGTCTTTTAATGTAATGTTAGTCATATCTTGAAACTTCTTCAAATCTATTTTATCATGCTTCAGTTAAAACTTCTTTTGAATACTAATGTACTGAATCATTAAACAGCAAAGAGACTCTGGAATTCTAAAAGAGACACCCAAAACTATTTTTCTTTTTTTCTTTTTCTTTTTTACAGGAACAGAGAAAGTGATAGATAGGGACAGACAGACAGAAATGGACAGAGATAAGAAGCATCAATCATCAGTTTTTTATTGTGGTGCCTTAGTTGTTCATTTATTGCCTTCTTGTATGTGCCTTGACTGTGGGCCTTCAGCAGACCGAGTAACCCCTTGCTTGAGCCAGTGACCTTGGGTCCAAGCTGGTGAGCTTTTTTTTGCTCAAGCCAGATTAGCCCGTGTTCAAGTTGGTGACCTCAGGGTCTCGAATCTGGGTCCTTATGCATCCCATTCTAACGCGCTATCCACTGCGCCACTGCCTGGTCAGGACAAAACTATTTTTCTTGAATTGATACAGCTAATAATGTTGCTTTTTTCTTTTTCCAAAAGTTCATATAAACAGATAAGGACCCTCAAGCCACTCTGCAACATCTTCTGAGCATGGCTTTTTGTCGGGAGCCGATCCACTAATGTTGGCTAACTAGGTCACAGCAGGAGAAGATCCACAACTGCTGGTTGACAAAGTCACAGCAAAAGAAGATAGAGTCACCGCAGTAAAGTCCAACAGCTGCGGGTGGACAAAGTCACCGCAAGGAAAAGCACAATGATTCCTCCCCTTTAATCTTTTGAATTAATATGGCCTTATATTTTCCCCTTTTCTGGGTGTGTGCTATTATTTGTGACACAGGGATAATAGTACCATGCTTTCCCTGTAGATTTGTAGTGATTTCTTTGAAAATGAAACAGAAGGTGTAAGTTCCACAGAAAAGCCTGTAAGCCCCTTGAACTGGGCTCATAAACATAAGAGGCTGGCTATGATATCACTCGTAAAGGGTTAAGTTTGTAGGAGAATTTCTTCTTAATCATGTTAGAAAGAATAGATTGTGACTTGTGTATGGGTAGAAAGCAGTGGCTGTGCAGAGCACCTTTCGGCCTTCACTTAATTCATAATTTTTCCTCCCTAGCCTTTTCATGTGATAGAGTAGAGAAACTTTCCTTTCTTCTTGCTTATTTGATCTGCAGATAGTGGAACACTCTAAGAAGAATATAGTTAGAACTTAACTAGTGTGTGAATATAGTAAATAAACAGAATTTAACTAGACATTAGAATCTTAGGTAAAGTGTAATGGAATGGCCCATTGCATGGCTTGGGATGGGAATGCAGTCAGCAAGAAAAGAATGTTTTGCTAAGAGAATTGTTTTATGACTGAAGGCAGTTGCTGGGCTTTCTCAGTGAGACACTCTCATGAGTATTGTATACTCCCCAAATTTCTTTCTTCAGATAATGAGAGATATGGGAGGGCATCCATAGAAGCAATAGCAATTAATGTCTTCTGAAATTATGTTGCTACTAAGCTATTTTGCGAGTGCACTCTATATATCTTTAAGTAAAAGTTACTCTTGATGTTATGACAATTTCTTAATAAGCAAGCCTTTTGAAGTCTTGTGAGAAAAGTTAGTACACTGCATAAACTCAAGGCCATTTGCCTGAGCAAGCGGTGGTTCTTTGCTACTCCCTAATGATTTTGTCTGTTAATCTCTCTCTGCCCCTTGACTCACAACAACAGTAAAGTTGAGTTATTAGTTAGTACTAATCCTTTAAAAGCTTTTAGCGATGTTATCACTATTCAAGTTATTTTTTAATTGTACTTTGAATGATTTGCCACCTGATTTGTAGTTTATAGATATAAATTAACTGTTATCTGGAAACATGTAAACATAGTGAAACAGAAGCAAGGATTAATACCATGTAATTGTAACTTGGTGTGTGTATAAAAAAGGAGTTGTACTAGCATTTGGCAGAGATGCCTGGCAGTAAATGCTAACTAGAGAATAAAGAGAAAGAAAAGAATTCGGCTCTCTCACTCGAATTTTGCCGACGCCGTCTCCTCCTGTGGGACCCCTGGATCCCCCCTGGGGCTGGACCCTGGCAGATTTTAAGACCTATAATGACCAAGGTAGTAACAGAAAAGGCAAAGAGAGCCAAAAAGATCAGGAAATTACCAGCTTTTGGCATATATTCTTAAAGACTCCAGTGCCCCAAAGGGGTTTCATAGGATTCCAGCAGGACTCTGCTTCAAGAGTGCAAAGAAAGGTCATTGAACTGAGGCCTGCCAGGCTTCTCACCCCCACTGGGGGACATGTCTTTGCTATGAAAAAAGGGACACTAGAAGGTAAGCTGTCCCCAAACTCCATGGAGGGAATGTTCAGTCTCTTCCAGAGCTTTCCAGCTACCAGTGACCTGACCTTGCCCAGCAAACTGGGATTTGCCACTAAAGGTTAAAATGTATCCAAGGCTGTCCATTGGCCCCATCTCATGACATTGTTCATGAGGCTAAGGTATTTCCTCCAAGTAGCAGTTAAACTGATTTCATTTCTTGTAAAAACGAGGGCCATTTACTATGTCTTGATGAATATTTAAGTTTTATTTATCCTTTGAAAATCTCTACTGAATGTATTGACAGTCTGATTTTATTGCTTCATTTAATGTATAGTGTCTCCTTTATTCCTCTTGTTTCAATGCCCCATGCCTATTGTAGGCTGGCAACCCGTTCCTAATTCCAACTAGAAACAGTGGTTTCTAGGAATTGGACTCTAGCTGTAAAGTGTAGAATGTGACTACAACTCCAATGCCTTGTGGACTTTTCCTGAATATGTGTAACTCCTGTTCTTTGGGACATTTCTCAGATTATAATGAAATTAAGTTACATTGGCAAATAATATAAAGCAATAAGAATGTCAACATAGACTTAGTGAAATTATGTTAACATGTAAAGAACATTTGTGAGTATAAGAATTTTATTTTGAATCCTGTTATATTAGTTAGAATTTTATTTTTGTTTAATAATCTAGTAGGCTTTAGTCACTTTATTGTATTAAGATGCTTGTTATAGTATTAGTTAATATTAGCTATTTGAGTTTTATTGTTAATTGTTTATTTTTCCAGTCTGCTTCTAAATGGAAACATAGTAATTCAAATGAATAGATGCCACCCAGAACCAGTGGGGTATTGGGACCCTTATTGCCAAAGGTTTTTCAAAACCAATTAGAAAAAGCTTTGGCCAACAGAAAAGGGATATAATTAGAAAAGCCAAACTTAGAATCTATTATAGAGAAATAATATTTGAAAGTTTACTTTATTCCCAAGTGACTACTAAGCAAAATAAGAAAATTATAGAAAAAAAACAGAGAAAAAAGGAATTTTCTCAAGTAATATTAGAAGTAGACTTTAATAAAATAATTGACAATTGTTAGAAAATTGCTATATAAAATTCTATCCAGGTTTAGCTTGCCCATTCTAGTATTGGACCTGCATTTGTATCCACAGTCTTAAAGCTGGTAGGAAAGGAACCCAATATTAATTAGAAACTAATCTGAAGTACATTGTGCCCACAGGTACCAAAAGTTTCAGGGCAAGTAAAATGATGAATCAAATAGTAAAAGAAATGTAACCACCATTTTCCTAAGTACTTGCAGAATTTACAGGTTTTCAGCAAACTGTTCATAGACTGTCTAAGAGGTGCTTCCAGCATTACATTACCTAGGGACTGACTTTCACATGGACCTGGTCCACACACCATGATCCTGACAACTCCCACTGCTGCTAAGGTAGAAAAACAGCGTTCCTACTCCAACCACAAAATGGAAGCTGGTTGGTCTACGTACAGTGAACATATAAAAAACTCACTAAGGACCTTTTTAATCAGACTCTGGGAAAAGGCAAACAGACCCAGGGCACACAGGGGAGGCATTCATCTGCTTCTCCACCCCTCCCCCTCTCCTTCCTCTCTGTCTCTCTCTTCCCCTCCTGCTGCTGAGGCTCCATTGGAGTAGGGTTGCCCCGGGTGCTGAGGATGGCTCCATGGCCTCTGCCTCAGGGCACTAGAGTGGCTCTGGTCACAACAGAGAGATGCCCCAGATGGGCAGAGTATTGCTCCCTGGTGGGTATGCCAGGTGGATCCTGGTCGGGCACATGTGGGAGTTTGTCTGACTACCTCCCTGTTTCTGGCTTTGGAAAAATACCATGGACACAGAGTGACAACAGAGAAGTACACTTCAAACATATTGAAAAGGGACTACAAAGCAACAGAAAGCAACATCCAGTTTCAGAAGAGCACTTAAGTACAAGCACCTTAGTCTTAGGCAGGAAGACTGCAAGGAGCAGCTTGTTGACCCTCCTTGTGTCCAATAGTTTTTGGGGATTCACAAAATAAATTATTCTGTGAGATGTGTCACATGTTCCCAAATTAGCTGCATGTTATCCATGTCTCCTATGTCAATATAACATTCTGGCCTGACCTGTGATGGTGCAGTGGATAGAGCATCAATTTAGAATGCTGAGGTTCCAGATAAAACTTGAGGCTTGCTGGGTAAAGGCACATATGAGATGCAACTCCTCTGAGGTGATGCTTCCTGCTCCTTCCCCTTTTGTTCTCTCTCTTCTCTTCTTTCTCTAAGATCAATCAATACATTTTTTTCAAAATATCTTAGCTCTGTTATTCAGTTTTTTTGAAGTTTTTTTTTTTTACAGACACAGAGAGAGTCAGCTAGAAACAGACAGACAGGAATGGAGAGAGGTTAGAAGCATCAATCATCAGTTTTTTGTTGTGATACCTTAGTTGTTCATTTATTGCTTTCTCATATGTGCCCTGACTGTTGGTCTTTACAAGACTAACTCCTTGCTCAAGCCAACGACCTTGATTCCAAGCTGGTGAGCTTTGCTCAAACCAGATGAGCTCACGCTCAAGCTGGTGACCTCTGGGGTTTTGAACCTGGGTCCTCCATGTAAGGACCAAGAGAAGATCAGAATATCTAAAATAATAGGAGATAGGCAGAGGCACTGATGGAACAGGGAACTTAAGGGTTACAGGCAGGTCCTGCTCCTGTTCTGTTAGGAAGACCATGCCCAAGGTCGTTCAAGAAGCAGAGACAGATAGAGACCATGTGAGGCTGAGAACAAAGAAAGACAAACGTTTGCATTCCATTGGTTAAAGACTCTTATCAGAAGTTTATGTTTGGAATTCGCCAATGAGCTAGAACCAGCCCCTGTTGCTATGCTATGTGCAGCCCCTTAGCGAATAGGTAACCACCACATCTGCTTCTGTATTATGCTTGCTTACTTAGGATATATAAGGAACTAGCTGTAAGCGCCAGGCGCAATTCCCGTTTGTAGCTCCTTGTGAGTAAGGTGTCTCGGACACCTTGGAATTCGCCCATGCTCAGGTTAAACTGGCCAATAAAGAAACATCTAAATTCCTGAAAAGTCTCTGATGTCTGTTATTGTACCGGTGCATGCTACACTCCACATCCCATTCCGATGCTCTGTCCACTGCACCACTGCCTGGTCAGGCATTTTGCAGTGTTCTATACACCCAGTATAAGCTCATTGTCTTCTATTCTTGGGAATATCAGTTCTCCCTTGAGGCTTTATTTTACACTGAATATCCCAGTTCATCTTATTGTTTCAGTTGACTAGTAGCCTAGCTGTTAGAACTTTCAAAATATAAGGATTTTTTTTATTTCATTCCCACAGTGTTGATGAGCCAGGCATGTGACATGAATGGCTGGGGCACTATGTCCTGGAGAGTCCAGCAGCTGAGATCATGGACATGTGTCAGCTAAGGATAAGCTTTATTTCTGTTCCCTCTGTCAGTTACTTGGTTTATTTTTGTGGGGGTTGGTAGAATGTGGTAGGGCTGCTAGTGATGCGTCTCTATTCTACTTTTACATTGGTAGTGAAATATATTTTGAAGCTCACTGCTTGGACTTAGGGAGTCATGAGATGTCCTTTATGGAGTCCTGGCTGTGTTTGCATTGTGAGTATCAGGTTCAGCTCCTGCATCTGTCATGCAGCAAGTGGGGTCTGTAATTTGGCTCCATGTCTGAAGTTTGGTTATGGGGTCTTGGTCACAGATCAGGAGTCAATGTCCAGGGTTTATGATTGAATCTGTATTCTGCTGTGCACCTGGTGTCTGAGGTCCCTTTGCATGTAGCCTGATGTCCCAGTTTTTAGTGTTGAGCCCATGAGCAGCTCCAGTTCTAAGGCATGATGTGTGGACTTTGGTGGCCAAGATGCTGTGTCAGTCTCTGGCGTTGGTGTTTTCTACTCTTGGTTGGGTCTATAAACCAGTGTTTGGTGTTTGTTGCTGAGTCTTCTTTTTGGTTTGTGGGTTTGTCCAGTTCTAAGCTTAAGTCATCTAGGGTTCACAGGGCTCTGCTTAGGTCTAAGGTCTCTGGTGTCTGTTCAGTAGTAGTAGTTGTGTTCATGTTGGCAGGAAGCTAGATATGGATGGAGAAAGAGAGCAAAGTGAATGGGAGATTCTTTTGCTTCAGGAAGACATCTCAAGTTTCCATTTACTTTAATCTGATAGAAGGCTCCAATATTCATAGGCTTGATTGCACATTAGAGAAACCCATTGTATTCTGAGCTGTCCATTGTCCCCTCAGCCCTCTGGTTCAGGTTTTGGGAGAACCCCAAGGCACTGCTGGTCAGGTGGTTTGGGGAAGTGAGAGGGAAATGATTTTATTGTAGGAGAAGAAACATGGGAGTCTAAATGGGTGGGAAACACTGTGAGTTGCAGAACTGAGTTTGTTGATATTAAAGAAAAGTCATTCTTCCTAGGTGAAAAATAGAATCTTGATCTGAAGGAAAATCTGAGGGTTTTTTTTGTTTTTCTTTCCTTTTTTCTGCCTTTCTGTTAAGAGAAATGCACTAAGCATATTCCAGGTCTATCACAACGTTTTCCATTGGTTTATTTTACATTCATATGAGAGAGAGAGAAATAGATAGATAGAGAGAGGAGCATAAACTTATTTTTTAGTTAGTTGTTCCATTTAGTTGTTAACTTCTTGGTCACTTCTCTTAGGTGCTGAGATGAGTGATAGAACCCATAATCTTGGCACACAAGGAGGACACTCCATGCACTAAGCCATCTGGTCAGGGCACCATAGGTTTTTAAATATTATTATTATCTTTCAGTTGATAAAATTATTTTAGAATTCCAATAGCAATGTATGTTACCAGTTATTTAAAATTGTATTTTATAAGTGTAAGTGTAAGCAATTCCTGGTGTGTCTGTGACTAATAGTTTCAAGGTCAATTGTCATGAGAGGAAGAAAATGGGTTATATAATTTTAAATATTTGAAGTTTGTTGTCACTTGCTTTATAGTGCAATAAGGTCCCTTTTAAATGTGTCTTCAGTCTGTGTCTGCTGTTACCTGATATGCATCTTGAAAACAACACCCTGGTGGTGGTCAGAAGAAATATCAGTGGGTACAGTGCATTATCTGTCAGTGGTTGTATTGCAGGAATCAAAGGACAAAAAAAGCCAGACAACTTGATGAAGAAAGTAGGATTTATTTAGTTGGTGTGAGCAGCATGACCCCAAAAGAAGAAACCAAACACATACTCCCAAAAGTTATTTACCTTTTAAAAACACAGGTTTTTCCTGCAAGGGGTTCATGATCCCTTTGACTAAAGAGATATGTCACTCTCATGACTCCAGAATGGGAGGGTGAATTTAGGTGGAATCAGAGGATAAGTGTTGGAATTTTTAATTAAGGCATGTAAACATTGTTTTTTAAAAGCTTTTGAGAAAATAAAAGGGAAAGGGCTTTTTAGATAAGTTCTATCTTCTTTTCTCTCTGTAGCAAGTGTCCCTAGGCACCCTTTCAGAGAACTATAGAAAGTACTTAATCTAGAATTGGCTACTCAGTTACCCCTTCAGATTCCCTTCCCTTGCATTCTTCTTGTTTTTTTCTCCTCAGTAAAGAGGGGGCCTGTCCCTCCTTCCTCAGATGATCTATTTACCTGCTTATGTTAAGTAAGTTTTTTATCTCTCTACTGATTTTTTATTTTATTTTTGTGGTAAACTATTGGTTCTGAAAGAGGTATTCTATTCCTAAAAGTAAGAGTTGGATGAAACTCATGGTTATGCCCTGGCTGGGTAGCTCAGTTAGTTAGAGCATCATTCTGACACACCAAGGTCATAAGCTCAATCCTCAGTCATGGGACATCTAAGAATTAATGAATGCATGAGAATATTGGTGCTGTCACATTTGGAATTTAGCAGTTCTAACAAATGTGAGTGCCATACTATATTAGTCTGAATTTGACATTTCCTAACAATATATCAGGCAGAGCTTATTTTTACAAGGTTAGGTACTTGGTCTTGTCAAAATAAAAAACATGAAAACTGGGAGTTTATAAGGATGACTGAGCCAAGATGACTCCAAATGTTTGGAATGAAGATCTCCAATTCTGCAGACTGACAGTGTAGTAATTTCTGTTTTATTTATTCATATTTTAAAAATTTATTTTACAAAGTGGAGAGAGAGAGAGAGAGAGAGAGAGAGAGAGAAAATAACAGAAGTCATCAACATCCATATTGTCTTGATCAGGTGATTCCAGTCTTTTTGCTTGTTGGTTTATGTTGGAATCCATGGGAGTCCGAAAAGACCAGAGTAACAAGCTATATTGAAAGGAAGAAAGGAACCATGCTGGGCACTTTTCTAAGGATAAAGGCATCGGTTACAGGCTATGAGAAAATTTTATAGGACTTGGAAGAACATGAGAAGATACTGAGTCAAAAGTTCAAGTATGTTTCCTTTTACTGTTTTAGGATTTCAACTTTCTGGAATGCTTCTGCTTGGGGCAGGTTGGCCAGCTTCCTGGTACTCTTCTGCCACTGGGGCAATTATCCAGTAAGTAAGGGTAAAGTCAGGCAGCCAGGTGGGACCACAAAAGGGCAGTTGGAAGTTCTGGTAAATACATATACATATATCTATCAGTTTATATATTTTATTCATTTAAGAGTGTGGGGAGAAAGAGATGCAATTTTTTTTTTGGTGAGAGAGACAGAAAAAGAAACCAATAGTGACAGGATGGGAGAGAGATGAGAAGCATCAGTTTTTGTTGGGGCACCATAGTTGTCCATTTATTTTTCTCTCATATGTGCCATGACCAGGAGGCTACAGCAGAATGAGTGACCACTTGCTCAAGCCAGGAACCGAGACTTCAAGCCAGTGACCATGGGTTCATATCAATGATCCCATGATCAAGCCTGCAACCATGCACTCAAGCTGGTGAACCTGTGCTCAAGTCAGTGACCTTGGGGTTATGAGCCTGGGTCCTCTTTGTCTCAGTACAATGCTCTATGCACTGCACCACTGCCTGGTCAGGCACCATTCCCATTTTATAGATTAAAAAACAGGCACAGAGAAGTGGAGAATCTTGCCTTAGGTCACACAGCTGGTGATGACAGAGTTGAGATTCAAACCCATTGTGAATTATCTGGAGTCCATGTGGTGCACACCGATGATATTTTCACCCTGAAGGGGCAGTGAGGAGAGAGTGAGGGAGACCAGGTGCCCAGACTAAATCTGGCACATGGACATGCACACACACACATTTCTCCCTGGCTTTCACCTCTGATTTTAGAGAGGTCAGATGAAATTGGGACTGGAGCCAAGAGAAGCCAAGGGAGGAACATGGTGAGCCAACTAGGAGAGAAATCTTAACTTCCCAGGAGTCAAGGAAATCCCTTTCCCTGGTGAGTCTGTCTCAAATCCCTCTCCCTGGGCAGTAACCTAAGTAGATTGACTCCAGCCTTCCATTTTTCCAGTGGTTGAGTTTCTGTGCATGACAGTGTAAGTTCTCTGTGGCCCTCTGTGAACTCTCTGCTTTCAGTGATTGGGAGGGTGGGAATGAGGTATGTGGGCTTCTTAGTTTTATGGAGATAAGACTTATTAGAACAGGAGGCCAAAAGACCATGGAGGAGATTGGTGTTGACATTCCCATAGCACTTAAGGAACTGTTTGGATAGCTCATCTCTTTTTTTTTTCTTTCTATTTTTAATTCTTTGAGAAAACCCTGTACTATTTTATTTATTTATTTATTTATTTTAAATAATTTTATTTTTTTAATGGGGTGACATCAATAAATCAGGATACATATATTCAAAGAT
>NW_027095490.1:26185-65431 GCF_036850765.1 Saccopteryx bilineata | reverse complement strand
GTCTGTCACTCTACTTAAAAATAAAAGAAAGAATAATTAAGCATTAAATGCATACATCAGTGGGACAACAAATCAATATTACTCTTTCACTCTCTTCCCTCTTCTCTCTCTGTGTTGAGGCTGCTCCATCAAGTGCTAAGTGCTTTGCTTGAGAGAGAAATGAGAGAGAGAAGAGAGACGGGGGAGGCAGACATGAACAGAAAGCAGCAACTTGTAGTAGTTGCTTCTTGTATGTACCTTGACCAGCAAAGAATGAGGTTACAAATTGTTGACCTTAGTATACAGGTCACTGCTTTACTCATTGTGTCACCACAGGTCAGGCAAATTTAAAAAAAAATTTACAAAAAGAAAACAGAAAGGAGAAAGTGTTATGTTAAAAATGGACTTTCTGTACAGTGAAGTGACTTTATTATATTTTTTACATGAATGGCCAATTTCTTTCTTTTTCTTTCTTATTTTAGTGAGAGACAGAGAGAGAGAGGAAAGGACAGACAGGGACAGAATGCCTAAAAGGAAGAGACATGAGAAGCATCAATTCTTCATTGCAGCTCCTTAGTTGTTCATTGATTGTTTTCTCATATGTGCCTTGAATGGGGGTGTTACAGCACAGTGAGTGACCAATTGCTCAAGCCAGCTACCTTGGACTTGAGCCAGTGACCATTGGGTCATGCCTATGATCCCACACACAAGTCAGCACCCCTGTGCTCAAGCTAGTGAGCATGCATGAAATCAGGTTTAGCCCACACTGAAGCCAGCAACTTTGGAGTTTCAAACCTGGGTTTTAAGCATCATAGTCCATCCTGGAGAAGCAAGACCCTCTGGACAACACTCTAGATGAAAATTGGGTAAGAGAAAATCATTTGTAGATTTCAGTTCCTCTGAGTCCTTTAGAAAGGCTAATAAGTATGGCCTAGGTATGTGGGGTGGACTTTGGATAGGCCTGGATTTAAGCTCTACTAAACTGAGAGTGAATTTAGCACTGAAGCTTTGGGAAAATCTTAAAAATTCTCTGAGCTCTTGAATGCTAATTTGTAAGGTGAAGATATGTGCATATATTCTTTGACAGTATTCAATTTATTTCTTTGTTTATGTATTTATTTTTTAGGTAAGACAAGGGAAGATAGTGAGGCTGACTCCCATATGCACTCTTACCAGGATCTACCGAGCAATCCCAATTCTCAAGTACTGAGCTGTTTTTTAGCACCTCAGGATGATGTGCTCCAGCAAACCAAGCCATCCTCAGTGCCCAGGGATAATTCTTAAACCAATTGAGCCACTGGCTGCAGGAAAGAAAGAGGGAGCAAAGGGGGGAGAGGGAGGAGTGGAGAAGGAGATGGTTGCTTCTCCTGTGTACCCTGACTGGAATCAGACCTGAGACATACACTGGGCCAATGCTCTATCCACTGAGCCACTGGCTAGGGCTTAAATTTAATGTAAAAGAACTGACACAAACACGTTGTCCAATAAATACATCTTTGATACCGGCAACCATACACTGTTGGTGTTGTATACCAGGCCTTTCCTCAATACCTTACATATACTGCGCCCTTAATAAATATTTTATATGTAACTAAAATTTGAGAATTAAACCTCATAATGGGAAGATATAGAAACAAAAATTGAATTGACCATCAGTGTTAAGGCTTACTATTACAGAGTCTCTCTGAGCCAATAGTTGACAAAGGAAAATACTAGAGTATATAGAAGTACACTTCAAACATATTAAAAAGGGACCACAAAGCAACAGAAAGCAACATCCAGTTTCAGAAGAGAACTTAAGTACAAGCACCTTAGTGTTAGGCAGGAAGACTGCAAGGAGCAGCTTGTTGACCCTCCTTGTGTCCAATAGTTTTTTGGGGATTCCCAAAATAAATTATTCTGTGAGATGTATCACATGTTCTGAAATTAGCTGCATGTTACCCATGTCTCTTATGTCAATATAACATTCTGGCCTGACCTGTGATGATGCAGTGGATAGAGCATCAATTTAGAATGCTGAGGTTCCAGATAAAACTTGAGGCTTGCTGGGTAAAGGCACATATGAGATGCAACTCCTCTGAGGTGATGCTTCCTGCTCCTTCCCCTTTTGTCTCTCTCTCTCTTCTCTTCTTTCTCTAAGATCAATCAATACATTTTTTTTCAAAATATCTTAGCTCTGTTATTCAGTTTTTTTGAAGTTTTTTTTTTTACAGATACAGAGTCAGCTAGAAACAGACAGACAGGAATGGAGAGAGGTTAGAAGCATCAATCATCAGTTTTTTGTTGTGATACCTTAGTTGTTCATTTATTTCTTTCTCATATGTGTCTTGACTGTTGGTCTTTACAAGACTAACTCCTTGCTCAAGCCAGCGACCTTGGGTCCAAGCTGGTGAGCTTTGCTCAAACCAGATGAGCTCACGCTCCAGTTGGAATTAGGAGCAGGTCCCAGCCTACAATAGGCATGGGGCATTGAAACAAGAGGAATAAAGGAGACACTATACATTAAATAAAGCAATAAAATCAGACTGTCAATACATTCAGTAGAGATCTTCAAGGGATAAATAAAACTTAAATATTCATCAAGACATAGTGAATGGCCCTCGTGTTTACAAGAAATGAGATCAGTTTACCTGCTACTTGGAGAAATACTTTAGCCTCATGAACAATGTCATGAGATGGGGCCAATGGACAGCTTGGATACATTTTAGCCTTCAGTGGCAAATCCCAGTGTGCTGAGCAAGGTCAGGTCACAGGTAGCTGGAAAGCTCTGGAAGAGACTGAACCTTCCCTCCATGGAGCTTGGGGACAGCTTACCTTCTAGTGTTCCTTTTTTCATAGCAAAGACATGCCCCAGTGGGGCTCAGAGAAGCCTGGCAGGCCTCAGTTCAATAACCTTTCTTTGCACTCTTGAAGCAGGGCCCTGCTGGAATCCTATGAAACCCTTTGGGGCACTGGAGTCTTTAAGAGTATATGCCAAAAGCTGGTATTTTCCTGATCTTTTTGGCTCTCTTTGCCTTTTCTGTTACTACCTTGGTCATTATAGGTCTTAAAAGCCATGCTCAGAAGATGTTGCAGAGTGGCTTGAGGGTCCTTACCTGTTTATATGAACTTTTGGAAAAAGACAAAAGCAACATTATTAGCTGTATCAATTCAAGAAAAATAGGTTTGGCCTGACCAGGCAGTGCGCAGTGGATAGAGCATTGGACTGGATGTGTAAGGACCCAGATTCGAGACCCCGAAGTCATGAGCTTGAGCACGGGCTCATCTGGCTTGAGCAAAAAAAAACTCACAGTTTGGACCCAAGGTCACTGGCTCAAGCAAGGGGTTACTCAGTCTGCTGAAGGCCCAGTCAAGGCACATATGAGAAGGCAATCAATGAACAACTAAGGCACTGCAATAAAAAACTGATGATTGATGCTTCTCATCTCTCTCCATTCCTGTCTGTCTGTCCCTATCTATCACTCTCTCTGTTCCTGTAAAAAAGAAAAAGAAAAAAAAGAAAAATAGGTTTGGGTGTCTCTTTTAGAATTCCAGAGTCTCTTTGCTGCTTAATGATTTAGTACATTAGTACTCAAAAAGTTTTAACTGAAGCATGATAAAATAGATTTGAAGAAGTTCCAAGATATGACTAACATTACATTAAAAGACATTATTAACAATTTCTAATATTTAAACTGATTTAATATTACAGGGCTATAAAACACAAATAAAAGAATTAAGAAAAGGCCTTTAACATAATATATAAATTTTCACCTGGAAAATACTTTTATACAATAGGGGATTCTTGGTACAAACTACCCAGCTGACAAAGAGATTAACTTTTTTTGACTCACAGTAATTTACACTATTAAGTCAATCCTGAGGAGCGGGGTGGATGCCTGAGGGAAGCATTCCAAGAATGGGAAGTGGAGTCAGCAGCTTTTACCTTTTTTTCCCTGCAGTTTGTAGCCAAGCTCCTTAGAAAGGTAATGGACTTTTCTAAGCAAGACTTGAATCAATTTGCCACCTGTAAACTGACTTCCTTGCTTTGAGCAGCTAAATACAATTTTCACAAAATTACTTTTACCAGTAGTGAGTTGCTTTAGCCTATATGAGGTTTCCAATTTTTCCCGCAATTCCCTGGAATTTTTCTTTCACAGTTTTTACCATTATGGTTAATGCTGCCGGTCTCCCTTATTTTTGCTGTTACTGTAGGCTCCCGGGGTTCAATGAAGAAAACTTTGCCCCTTCAGTCCTCGAGATTTAGGACCTTAGAACTTGCCTTAGCTGCTTGTAATGTAAGACATTTATTTTTCTAATGTCCTTCCACAAAAAGCACATTATTTTTTTCCTAGCATAGTTCTATTCTTCCTTGAATTTCTTTTTTTATAACAGAATTTACATTAAATTTCTTATAATCCTTCTCAACTGTAGCTATGTCCTCATGTACCTCAAAGAACTCTCCTTTCTCATCCAAGGGTCCCTTATCCTTAAAAGAAGAGTTTGCCTCTTGGAATGTTGCTACTATTGCCTAGTTATTCTTTTTTTCTGTTTTTGACTCAAACTTTGCATGACCAAAAGATGTGGTACCCACTTTGTATCGAGCATGTTTTAAGCCACTGTGGTACATTCATTATTAAATTTAGCCACCAATGAATGTACGGAAACTGTGAGGACAACCTCGATTCCAATTACTATATTCCAGACTGTCCTTATTATCTAGGGATTATAATTCCCAGTTGTTATTCCTTATTACAAAATTGAAACTTCTTTCAGAAGAATCTAAGAATTAGTGCACTATCAAGAAAGATAAGATAGATAATTAAGTAGCACCCAGAATAAAAGGGTGTTTGACTATAGAGGTATTAATTATTACACAAGACAAGGAGAAGAAGCAAGAAGAGAATGTTTTTTTTCTCAGAGAAGAAACAACCCTACAGGGCCCCAAAGCTAATTTGAGAACAAAGAGAATAATAGTTTGCTACTTAAGATTGCTTTTAGTCAGAAGCTTCTAATTTTGACACAAAAGACTCAAACAGACACATTTAGACATTGAACAAAAGATTTATACACAAACAATGCATGCCTATTTTAATTAAGTAATACTGGATAATATGATAAAGACAAAGCTTCATAGAGGAGGGAAGGCTCCCCCTCATGGCCTCTCAGGTACATGCCAATCTCAACACCAAGATTTATTAACTAGGGTTTTAGAAACAGAAATATTAAAGCAAAGACAGATCTCAACAAACACAGAGACATCTCTTGGAAGTCTTGTGTCAAGATTAATCAATCCAGGTTAGCTCAGCTCCACTGATTTAGTGCAAAGCAAGACTGACTAATCCTGGATGGACTTACCCTCCATTAGCCTTCCTAGAGATAGACACATGTCCCCACTTCTGGCATTCACTGAGAGCGCAACTAGAACCCAAGGCAGGACCACTAAAACTCCCCACCGACTCTCGTTCTTGGAGAGCATGCACAAACTTATGACCACGTTTGGTCTGTTTCATGGCAATTCCAGTTCAAAACATAAAGACTATAGACTAGTTACAACCAGCAAAGAAGTTTTGAAAGCCCTACCTACTCACCAGGGTTCCACATCCCCAGAGTTCCAAATCAGCAAAGCCCCCAAATCCACTCTACCTGCATTCTAGTCTGACACATAAAAGTGAAAGCAAGTGTTCAAAGGGAAGCCAGAAAGTTCAGCAAAGCAAAAAGAGTTGCTTTAACTACCTCCATGATTTTCTCTGCTGAATTATCCAAATTGCTGAATTTGGGAACTGGAGGCATCTACCAGAGAACTGTCTGGACCTGAGAGGAAGACCAGGAGCCCTGAAAAGTCTCAGGTGTTGCACCTCTCATCATGATTCAAGCAGGGCTGGGTGCTCAGAGTCCAGCCAATTCGGGGTGTCTCTATGGTAACGTGAAACACCGGATCTCGGATAAGATCCCACATGTTATAAAGTACCACACCCCAGATTCTGAAAGGCACTGTATCTCATTTAAATGAGTTCACATAGAGACACCCAGTTCAGATGAATTCTGAAGAGTTTTATTAGAGGAGAGATTTATTAAATATGCCGGCCGCATATGGTTGACACAGGGCATCAGTCCCAAATTGTGCAGTCCCAAAAATAGTTCAGGGGTTTCTTCAATACCCTCAATTACACATGGGCGGGGAGAGCATGACATCATGGTATAGGCTGACAACATTTGTTTAGGGAATATGCAGAAACATTGAGACTTTCAAGGTAACACAATCAAAGATGTTTAAATCTTTTATGGTTTATTTTCCCTCACTAGCCTAGAGGTAATTTTTCCTCAAGATTCCAGGAAGGGGGAGAAACTACAGTCAATGCAAGATGGTATGTAAATTCTGCCTCCTATTGAAAGAGAAGTTTTTAGGTTAACCTATATTTTAGATTTAAACCCAAATGACCCATTGTTCTTGCAAGCCAGAAACTTCTACATTCTTCTCCCTCCTCCCCAAAGGAAGGATGGGACAGGAAAGCCTGATAGGAAAGCCTGACCTTTCCTCCCAAATATTAATATCAATTTTTAGTTTTTTGGTACCTTATAACACTGGATATTAACACCTATTAGAAGGTGTATGCCAGAAAGGGTACTAAAGCCAAGGGGTCCCCAGCTACAGTTAGTTGCTCAGATTCCAACACTGAATGTGGAGTCTCCATACTGGCCACTCTAACCAAGGACAGCTTCAAAAGCATGCTGATGGGGCCCCATTAAGCTGTACCAAGGTACTTTATATGATCTGTGATTAATGAACTGCCTGTGTGATTCTTACAACTAACTGGTGTGTTGGTTGTGTCTGTAAGGTATTTTCCCCACTGAGGAAGAAAGAAGAGTGTAGCCAAGAACTGTGAAATAGCAAAAGCTTTATTTAGTAGAGCACTTCCCTACAAAGGTTCTCTGATCCACAAAATGGGGGCTAGAGAAGTTGTGCAAATTCTCCCGGGGGTGTGGGGGTAATTTATAGAGTTGGTAGGGTGGTTGAGTTGATATGATGTTGCAAAATTTCATTGGCTGATAATAAAGATAATTTAAACAAACTGAAAAAAATTTCATTGGCTGACATGGTCATTCTTTTTCAAAAGGCTCCAGGCCATTTCTTTTTGGTGGGCATGGGTGTGGGCAGTTCCAGCCAAAGTTCCTGGAACTGGTTCCTCATGTGAGCTTCCCCAATTGCCAAATGACCTCACATTCCGACATTTTATGTAGATAGGTGCACCGCTATTTCTCTGGCTACTTTCTGCTGGTTAGGGGCATCATGGGGAAGGGAGGTCAGGTGGTGGTGGCTCTGAGGGGAGTCATGTATATGGGTGTAGGAGCATCTGTTTGACTGTGACTCGAGAAACTTCGTGGATGCAGTCATGTAAGGATTTAAAAAGAGGAGTAAATATGAGTAATATGCTGATAACTAGAAGAGGACCTAGGATAGGGGCAACCCAGGTAAAGATGGGTGGCTGCCACCAGGAGTTAAGCAGGTTGTAGGAGGTGAGATCGTTGTGCAGTTTCTCTTGCAGATGGTGGAAGACCCTGATGCTTTCTTCCATTGTCAGTCTCATTGAACAGCATTGCTCCCTGCTTTAACTCACTCTGGTGGCAGGTTCTCAGTGGGAGGGATAGGAGTAACAGAAGGATCTGTGGGCCCAACTTTTGGTGAGACAGAGATGGGTGGGGCCCAGTGGTTTCAACTGTCACCAGTCCTGTATGGGGGCAAGCATGAGGCGAGAGACATGGTATCAAGGTGTTTGCCCCAGGAGCTCGGCTGTGGTAGGAGTAGTCAGTTTACCGTATGGGGTCCCATCCACCAGGGCTGTAGGGAGCCAGGCTGGAGCTCCCTCAGAAGAATCCTGTCTCCTGGCTGGAGGGGGACCATTGGGTGTGCTTTATTTGGACCCCCTATGGGAGGAAGGTTCTGATCCACGTGTTCCCTGAGAAGATGGCAAAGTAAGACAGAAAGGGGAGGTAGGTGGCAAGAGAGGGGGTTGACAGGTAAGTTGTGATTGATTAGGAATGGTCTACATAACCAGCTCAAAGGGTGAGTCCAGTGGGGTTTCACAGGGTTGCTCTGATTCTGGTAAGTGCCAAAGAAAGGAGGTTTGGCCAGGTGAGCCTGGTCTCAATGGAAAGTTTAGTTAGCTGACCCTTCAGGATGTCATGGGCCCTTTCCACCTTACCTGATGGCTGAGGGTGATAGGGTATTTGAAGCTTCCAGTTGATGTTGAGAGAGCTGGCATCCTGCTGGACTATTTGGGCAGTGAAGCCTGAACCGTTGTCTGACTGGATGGTAGTCAGCAGTCCAAATCGTGGGATGATACGTTCAACAAGAATGGAGGCAACTGTGTCTTCCATCTGTCATGAGGTAGAAAAGGCTCTCTCCACCCTGAAAAGGTATCAACAAAAGAGATAACAGAGATTTTTATGAGAGGGCATAAGCTTGAAGTTACTTTTGCAATCCTGGCCTGGCACATGCCCCCTCGTTGATGAGTAGGGAAGCAGGGGCAGAGTCCCCCTTGTGTAGAGGCTTTGGAACAGAGAGTGCATGCTGTCTGTACCTTTCCAATAGTCTGCTGGAGGCCTGGGAAGAAAGCTTTTGGCCCTATGTGTAAGAAACAGTAGATATCAGACAGGAGAGTTTTAGCCTGTCCTTTTGGTAAGGCAATTTTATCTCTGAGAAATATCCATTCTCAGTTGCATACCTTCTTTCTGAGGAGGGTCTGTTCTTCCTCAGGAGTGTAGGAAAGTTTCAAGGAGGTGGAGAGAAACATGAGAAAAGTGGGGGAGGCTTCCCAGGGTGAGGTTTTGAGCCACTGCATCGGCTTGAGCATTTCCCAAGGCCACTGGGTCCTGAGGTTTGATGGTCCCTACAATGTACCACAGCCACCTCAGTGGGAAGCTGTAATGCCTGCAAAAGTTTAGAAATGAGGATAGCATTGATTATGGGAGAGCCCTTGGTAATGAGAAAGCCCCTTTCCTTCCAAAGGGCAGGGTGGCTGTGGGTGATAAGAAAAACATATTTAGCGTCAGTATATATAGTTACAAATTTTCCCTGAGCCAGAGTGAGTGACAGCATAAGGGCTAATGACCAAGGGAGGAGGGCCCGATGAAAAAGGGGTTTAAGAACACAGTGGAGAAGGGAGGGGCCCCTGGCCAGCAGCGGAGAAGAAAGAGGGACTGATATTTGCAGGTGAATGAGAAACAGCATCCAGCAAAGTGATGGAGAAGCCAGATAGGATGGAGAGAGCTGTGCAGGAGGGAAGAAAGTTTCTCAGGGGAGTCGGCAAAGGAAGAAAGATCTGGAGTGGAGGGTTTAGCTGAGGTTTCTCTGGCTAAAAGGACCTGTGTTGTAAAGCTGCTGGCACAGAGATTAGGATGGGAGTGCAAATGCCAGAAGCCTTAAATATAAGGGATCTCCAATCATTTCCCAGTTTTTTGGCAATAGTTAAATTGGTGAGGGTGTTAAAATTGAAAGTCCCTTCAGGAGGCCACCTGGTTCAATTATCCAGTGGGTACTCTGGCCTGGCCACATAGAAGAAGATCAGTTTCTTCTTCTTTAGAGAGGGAGAGTCTGGATAAGTCACTGCAAGATTGTTTTTGAGTCAGGTTTAAATTCTTGTGCCTCTATTTTAACTCTCAGTCTTGGAGTGATCAGAGGTGAGAATTGGCATCCTTCAACTCAAGCTCTGGCTACCAGATGGGTTAGGTAGAGTGGAAGTATCCGGGGCATCTACATGGACACACACACACACTTGGAACAAATAAGAGGTCCCTGATGCAGCTGCAATTACAGACAGGGATCCTGGGAGAAAAGAGCTGAGGGGAGGCTGGAGGCAGGGGACATATAGCACCATGTGCCGACGTGAGTGGGAGGTTGGAGGTCCTGGTTCTTTCTCAGAAAAGAAGGAGAGAGGAGCAGCCCCAGCAAGCATCAAGCTCCTCCCAGGTTTTGGCATCAAGTATAAGGAATTTTCCTACCAAGGAAGAGAGAAGAAAATAGCCATAAAGTGTGGAATAGAAAAGCTTTATTTAGTAGAGTGCTCCTTGGTTGAAGGTCTTTGGTCCATGAGACAGGGGTCAGAGAAGTCACGTGGATTCTCCTGCCTGGGGTTGGGGGGTAATTTATAGTGTTGGTAGAGTGGTTGGGTTGATATGATGTGGGGAAATTGTATTGCCTGAAAGATGATCATTCTGTTTCAAAGGGCTCCAGACCATTTCTTCTTGGCGGGCATAGATGTGGGTGGTTCCAACCAAAGTTCCTGGGCCTGGTTTCTCACATGACCTTGCCCCATTGCCAGCGGACCTTACAGTGTCTTTCCTCTGGTGGCTATTGGTCTCAGTACTAATAAGTAGAATCTGCATAGCCCCCTCCAGAGTAGTCTCAAAGAGGCTGCCCAGCCCTGCTGTTAAACAGGAGTGTCCCACTGCACAGGGAAGTCAAATCAAGGATCTCTGATCTACATAAAGCTTTAGTTCTACTGTGACAGGGATCACTTCCCTAGGAAGCCAGCATCTCTCTGAGGAGAATATAGACAAAAAGAAGGGGCCACATGCTGAATCTGAGAAGCTCCAAGAAGGCCTGCATGGTGGGCTTAAAACTCAGAGACCTAAAATAACCACACAGGATGGTCTGAAATTAAAACTTTCTAACTAAAAGCAAGCAGTTCATGATGGGTAGTCATGTCCTAGGGAGGTATTTTTCTCTAACAAAGGTCAAAGGCTTAGTTAAATTGAGCCTGTCTGTTGTCTTTTACATCTATAATAAGGTCCCTGTTAATGGTACCAGAGAAAACTCAGGTCCAAGCAGGCTTCTCAGGTGAGAAAGAATTCAGGCGAGAGACAGGTGTAGCATTCAGGCAAAGCAAGCAGTTTATTAAGCAAAGCTGTGTACTTGGCCCAAGACATAAGTGGGCAAGTCAGCTAATCTGAGCACTGCTACTTGTTGGGGTCTTAGAGATCATATACTTTTTAACTCTTAACTTCCAAGGTTGCTTCTCACTGATACTCTGACTAATGTACAGTATTTTAAGGCCATTTGGACATTTGGTGATTTTATTCCAGTAGACAATGTAATCGCTGACCCCCTCTTCCTTCAGTGAATGGTATAAAACCCTTTCTGCTTTCCCTTTCCTGATGCCTATCCTATCTAACAATAGCACCCCTTTGAAATGTAAGGGTAATATTTTTCTGCAATCCTCAGAGCAAGCATATCAGCAAAGCAGAAGCCAACTACCCCCATTGTTGTTATTATCACGGTCATTGTTAGCTATCTTATTTCTGTCCACATAAAAGAAATTTCAGTATATACATTTTTACTTTTAATCAGTGCCACAGATTTCTCAGCTTTGCGTTCTTGTTCTCAGCTTCCCTAATGTATCACCAATCAATTTCATTTAACCCACCGTTTTCAACTTTGATTCTGATGTATTATACAAAATACAGGGCAAAACACCATTTTCCAGATCATTTTTTCAATCTGCTGTGACTTTGATTACCAATAATTGTCGACAGTTTGGCTAAAATGAACTCATAAATATTCTACAGGTCTGGACGTTGCTTAAATTGACAAGGGAGACCAAGGGGAGGAGAAAGGCTCCCTCCCCTCAGTAAACCTCTTCAGGGAGATGCATCCCTCCATGGAATGAGCCACTCTACAGAGAAAGGGCCCCCTCACTTGGAAGGTCACAGAACCAAGGAGGGAGACCCTACAGGGAGTTATCCCCTCTCTGGGTAGTAAGCTCCTGTCTAAGGCGAGGCTGCAACTCCTTTCCAGGGACTGATACAGCTATAGGGAGGTGTTCTGCCCTCGAAGTCCACGCTGGGCTCCTTCCCCACCCCGTGCTGTCTCCGCCCCTCGCTGTCTACCATGCACCGCGGTGCCCCACCTGACTCTTCATTGCATCATCTTTCACCATGCCCGGCTCCCTGCAGTCCGGGCACCATGCCATTCCCAACGCACCCCCACCCCGCCAAACCCGCGTCCTACCCCGCCTCGTCCCAGCCCCACGCTGTCTGTGCCTCAGGCCTTCCAGCGTGCCTCGCTGCCCCAACAACCCCTCATCATCCCCACCCTCAGCCCACCCCCCTGCACCGCCCCAGCTCTGTGCCACTTAGCACCCGCATCGGCTTCCCCACTCCGTGTATACCCCGCGCCCTGCCCCGCGCATTGCGCCCTGCCAAGAGCCCCACCCCGCATAGTTCACCCCCCCATCCATGTCCCTCCCAGTCCATGCCCCTCGCCCTTTCTGCCCCATGCCATGCCTAAAACAGAAACGTGCAAAGAAATTTAAAGTGAAAAAATGGGAACAGACACATCCGTGATGCAGAAGTACCTTGACAGTTTCTGGTTACATGAATCCAGATAGCAGCAGAGGAAATAACTTTCTGGTGACTTTTACCTAGCTGTTATTCTCAAGATGCACACGAGGTGGCAGCAGAGAAGTGCGCTTGGAACACATTGACCAGAGATCATACTGTATGTTTTTTTATTTGTTTTTTTTTCTGAAGTTGGAAATGGGGAGGCAGTCAGGCAGACTCCCATATGCACCCGATGGGGATACACCCAGCACGCCCACCAGGGGGTGATGTTCTGCCCATCCGGGTCATTGCTCCATTGCAACCAGAGCCACTCTAGCACCTGAGGCAGAGGCCACAGAGCCATCCTCAGTGCTCGGGCCAAATTCACTCCAATGGAGCCCTGGCTGTGAGAGGGGAAGAGAGAGACAGAGAGGAAGGAGAGGGGGAGGGGTGGAGAAATAGATGGGTGCTTCTCCTGTGTGCCCTGGCCGGGAATCAAACCTGGGACTCCCACATGCCAGGCCGATGCTCTACCACTCAGCCAAATGGCCAGGACCCCTGTATGTTCTTTGAAGCAAGTTTCAACAAACTTCAAATCTTTGAAATAATATAAAGCATGTTTCTTCTAGTCATTACACTTAATCTAGAAATCAGTAATAGAAATTAACTAGAAATCCTTACTTTTTTACGTTAAGAAATTCAAGTTTCTTAACTCAAAATCACAATTCAAGTTATAAAATATTTTGAAATTAATAAAAATAAAAACTACATAAGAAAACCTATGGCAAAATGTAGTGATGAATACATTTTAGAAGGAAAAACCTTAAAATACACATATTTTATGTGTATTTATACTTAAAATACACATATTTTATGTGTATTTCCACCCATACTTAAGAACCAGCATAGTAAATTAAATCCAGAGAAAGTAAAAGAAAGAAATGTTCATGATGAATACATGAATTTACCAAAACTTCCCAACTGCCCTTTAACTGTTCCTCTTGTCTATCTGACCCCACCCTTACTTACTGGACTATTGTCCCTGAAACAGAAAAGTTCTAGGAAGCTGATCAGCCGCTCCAAGGAGAAGCGTTCCAAGAACCCAATATTGTAAAACCACAGAAGGAAGCATACCAGGACTTTTGACTCAACACCCACTTGCTTGAGACCCTCCTTTTAACCCTATAAATTTATCTCCCTAGCTTGTACTGAGGCTATTCTCCCCAAGAAGTGCCTGGCAGGGTTCCTTTCTTCCTTTCAATAAAACCTGTTACTCTGGTCTTCTGGACTCCCATAAATTCCAACAGTTCACAGAGACATCTGGAGTGTGTATACCATATTTCCTTATGTATAAGACTCATTCCTTTTTGAAAACCCTAACCTTAACCCTAACCCAGCCCTAACCCCAGCCCCAGCCCCAGCCCCTAGCCCTAAATTATAACCTAAACACAAAACCTGAATTCTGACCTTGAACCCACATTCTCACACCAAACCATGCACCAAACTCCATATCCAAAATCAAACCCAAAACTTAAATCATAAACCCTGAACCCTATTACCTAACCATAAACAACAACCATAAGGCTAACACTAACCCTGAAGTTGTGTCTCCTCTCTCCCTAAATACTCTAACATGAAAGAACAAAAAGGTGTTAGAGTTACAAAAAAAGTGCAAACAGAAATGAAGACGAGCATTTTTTTCAAAACGTTTTATTGGTTTGAAAGCGAGGAGATAGAGAAGCATGAGGCAGTCACAGCAAATACTTTTTCTGAATACTATTTTAGGAGCTATACTAGCCTGGATTGTCATGAGTGACTCATCCACTTCTCAGCCACACTGCACACTCGAGAGTCAATAGACACATTTCCCAAATCGGTCAAGTCTACACACACAAGTCCCATGGAAGACAAAGGCCATAGAAATCAACCGCTAGCATACATCCCACATGGACATCTTGACATATGGATGAGGACTCAGGAAATAACAGAAAATAGTCCAACACCTGACAGTATGTTCAAGGAAACCACCAACTGCCCAAAGGCAGGAACATAGAGGACTCGATTAGATCTATGAACTTCAGCAAATCCTGCCCCTGAAAATTACAAATAGAATGAAGCAATAAAAGACACAATCAGCATGAACATATCCATGGAGTATCCCCTTCACAGACACATCAGAAAATAATGGTGATGAGGAAACCTAAGAAAAATAGTCAAAATTTAAAAAAACACATACTGAAGGAAAACCAACCAAAAAAATTTGCCATATATCCATCACAGTACAGAACAAAATAGACAGGACCTATAACTTCTTCAATATATTTTTCAAATAGCTTTCCAAATAACTTTTCCAAATATCCATCAACAACAACTCTAGCATACCAAGATATAGACATGATGGTGGTAGCTACAATCTTTGCAGGAAGACTGGCACAACACTAACCCTGGAATGTTAAGATGCTTTTCTTGACATGCTATTCCAAACGTTCCACTGGAGGGCAGCCAAAAAAAATTCTGCTTTCTTGATCGGGAACCTCAATGGAGAAGTGCTTTCCGAAGTGCACAATGCATGCCAACATACATCACACTGAGGAAAGGGATTCCATCTTGAAAGAGGAAAGGATCCTGTAACAAAATGTCTGAGTCTGTGCACTACACAAACACATCAGCAAAACAAACGAAAGTGCCCAGTAAAGGCAGACACCAGATACTCAGCAAAAACCATGGATACCACTTCAAAGCACATATCAACAACCGGGGACCTCCAAGCCAAAGGTCTATCACCAGACACGGTCCAGCACACAAAAGGCAAACACAGGAAATTACATGGAACCCTTCATGGCAAGTTACAAATATCAAAGAGCAAAACTGAAAGCTCACAAGAACTAGAACACAGAGAACCCAGCAACAAACCCACGCACACAAAGGCCCTAAACACCAAAGTTTGCCATGCGTATCTGTCCAATGAGCGCATGCCCTGCACATAAAGGTGAGCTTCCCACCCAGGATGCCATAAGTCAAGTGAAGACTTGGAGCCAAACACAAGACTGGAGACAACACCTGCAGCACTTCACAGACACATTCACACTGGAAACAAAGACAACATTAAACAATTAAATATCAAGTGAAGGAGTAGAGGAATGTAAATAAATCATTAAAAATATAAACTTATAAATATATGTACATTAAAGGAAACACAGAAGGAAAAAGTGAAAACTGTTCATCAATAACCAAAAAAAGGTATAAAAATAAAATAAGAAATAATTAAAATACAAAAAAATGAGATGAGTCATAGATTAAATGAAAAATAGGAAAATACACAAGTTACTTACTTACTTAATTAATTAAATATACTCCAGAAACAGACAAGTCACTGTTTTCACAACATAGCATAAAAATGAAAACATGAACTGAAGTATTGAGCATCCAAATCTAGAAACATATGTTCAAGCTAATGGTTACACAGAAGAAAGTGACACAACTAACAAAACCTCTCAGTTCTATCACTGTGTATATCGCCAAATTGGAAAAAAAAAACACAATGAAGCAAAACATTGCTTCCCTTCCAGGAAACATTGCCCCCATGTCTCTAGCACAGCACTTACATTCAGTGAAAATATTGTACCTTTAAATCTTCATTAGACTCTCCTTCCTGCCTCCGATGAGGAAACAGAAGCAATGTTTCTCTTCAGCACTGTCCTCTTCTGACTGAAGGACATAGGATCATCAACATACTGAATTGTCATGTAGTGAAATCATTTACAGACATTGATGCTGTAGGAAACCTTAATGAATTATGGGCATAATCACGAAGTAATGCAGGGGTCCCCAAACTTTTTACAAAGGAGGCAAGTTCACTGTCCCCGCGACCATTGGAGGGCCAGACTATAAAAAAAACTATGAACAAATCCCTATGCACACTGCACATATCTTAAAGTAAAAAAGAAAAACGGGAACAAATACAATATTTAAAATAAAGAACAAGTAAATTTAAATCAACAAACTGGCCAGTATTTCAATGAAAACTATGGGCCTGCTTTTGGCTAATGAGATGGTCGATGTCCAGTTCCATATTTGTCACTCCTAGCCATAACAAGTGACCCTGACCCTGACCCTGACCCCTGACCCTGACCCCAACCCTAACCCCAACCCCTAAGACTAAATCCTAAACCATAAACCTTGATCCCTGACCCCAACCCTAACTCCAACCCTGACCCTCACCCTGACCCCAACCAACCCCTAACCCCTAGCCCCAGCACCTGCCCCAGCCCTAGACCCAGCCCCAGCCCTGTGTCTCCTCTCTCCCCTACTCTCTAACCTGAGAGAAAAAGCATGTGTTATAGTTAATGACACAAGAAAAAAGGTACAACACAGAAATGAAGAAGAGTGGTTTTTCAAAATATTTTATTGGTTAGAGAGTGAAGAGACAGAGCAGCATGAGGTCGTCACAGTAAATACTAATTCAGAGTACTATTTTAGCAACTGCACCATCCTGGACTGTGAATCATCCACACCTCCACTACACAGAACACTGGAGAGTCAAAAGTCACACTTTCCAAAGCGGTCAACTCTAGTTGCACAACAATGACACCCCTGTTAGACAGAGTCAATTGACCTCAATGGCTTGCTGACATCCCACACAGACATTCTGACAGATGGAGAAAGACCTCCCCCCAAAAAACAGAAAATAGTCATATATCCAACATCTGACAATATGTTCATGTAGACCATCAACTTCCCAAAGACAAAGAACACAGACAACTCGATTCGATCTATTACCTTGCGTAATTCCTGCCCTTGAGAAGAACTACAAATAGAAAAGAAGAAAAGACACAATCCACATCAACATATACATGGAGCATCCCTTTCACAGACACATAAGAAAACAATGTTCATATGAAACAAGAAATGAATAAAAATTAAAGGCACATACTTCAGGAAAAAAACCAAGTTGCCGTATATCCATCCCAGGACAATTAGAAATGAACACTGCCTATAATTCTTTAAATAACATTTTCAAATATCCATCAACATCTGTGACCTAACACCCTAGAACTAATGGTGGTAGCTATACGATTTGTAAGAACACTGGCACAGCACTAATCTGGAATATCTGGGCAGGTTTCTAGACAGACGGGGTATTCCAAACTTCTCCACTGGAGGGCAGCAAAAATTTTTTTTCTGCTCTCTACCAGAAACGTAATGGAGAAGAGCTTTCCGAAGTACACAATGCAGACCAACATACATCAGACTGAGAAAACAGATTCCACCTTGACAGAGGAAAGGATCCTGTGACAAAAAGCTCTGGTCCCTGCACTACACATAGGAATTGGGAGAGAAACAGCAGTGCCCAGTAAAAGCAGACAGCAGACACTCAACAGAAACCCTGCATATCACTTAAAAGGCCGTAATCACACCAGGTACCTAACACCCAAAGTTCTTTGAACAGACACATTCTGGACAAAAAAGGGCAAACATAGGAAACAGAGTGACACATAATGACATGGAACCCTTCATGGCAAGGTCCAAATATCGAATACCAAATCAAAAGCTCACAGGGAAGGGAACACAGAAAACCCACATGCACACATAAACCATAATCACCAGAAGAGTGCTGCAATGCATGCTTATCCAGTGAGCAATTGCCTTGTGCATACAGGTGAGCTTCGCAACCAGGAAGCCCTAAGCAGAGGAAAGATTTGGACCTAAACAAAAGACTGCAGAAGACACCTGTATAACTTCAAGGACACAGTCACACTGGAAGAAAAAGTAATATTGACCAATATAATAGTAAGTGAATGGGCAGACCAATGAAAGAAAATGGCTAAATGTGTAAATATATCTATATGCATATGTACACAAAAGCAAACACAGAAATTTATTAAAAAAATTAACTTTAAGTCGGAAATCCAAATAAAAAGATAAGTAAGTAAATTAAGAAATAATTAATGTAGAAAAAGATTGAGATAATTCATTGCACCCATGAGTGAAAAAAGAAAGGTACATAAATAAGCCAGGTAACTAATTAATTTAACCTACGGAAAGAATCCAACAACTCAGTCTTTGAAGATAGCAGAAAAGTTAAGACATGCACCAAAATATAGACCATTCCAATCTGAGAACATATGTACAAACTGATAGTTACACAGAAGAAAAGTGACACAACTAACAAAATCTCTCAGCTCCATCACTGTGTGCATCATCAAATCAAAAATGTTAAGGAAAGAGCCCTTTCTTTAAAGGAAAACATAATGAACCAAAACATTCCTTCTCTTCCATGAAACATTCCTTCCATGTCTCTAGCACATCACTAGTGAAGAAAAAGTATCTTACCTTTCCATCTTCATTGGACTCTCCTTCCTGCCTCCTAAGAGGAATCAGAAGCGATGTTTCTCCTCAGCACTGTCCTCTTCTCAGCGAAGAACAGGTCATCAGCATATTGAATTTTTTATATGTATGTATGTATTTATTTATTTATTGTAGAAAGGAGGAGAGAAAGGGAGAGAAAGAGAGAAAGACCAATAGACAGAAAGGGGGGAAGGAGCAGGAAGCATCAACTTAAACTCCTGTATGTGCCTTGACCACACAGTGCAGGGTTTCAAACCAGAGACCTCAGCATTCCAGGTTGAGGCTTTATCCACTAAGCCACCACACGTCAGACAACCAGAATGAATAATGACGCACTGACATCATTTTCAGACAGTGATCCTATAGGAAACCTGAAGGTATACTCATTCAAATGTCAAGAGACTGTAAGACACGGCCCCTGTAAAATGTTCTATGTTCAAGACGTCCACAGGAGAGCGCCAAAATAAGTTTTTAAAAGCCTTTTCAGGAATCCTTTTCAGTCAGCGAGGGGCCCCGAGAAGCACAGTGACTAACAGCAGAACGGAGCCCGGATAAACTTCTCAGTGGGAGGGAATGGAGAACCCTGACACAGGACGTCTCTTTCCTAACAGAATGTGAAAAGGAATGACCTCGGAAATGACACAGCCCTTTCACGGGAGCTGTCGCTCTCCCCAGAGAACAAGCTTCTTTCCCAAAAGCCCAGAGTCCTAGGAACCATGGAAATGGGCCCACCTCGGCGTGATGCCAGTCTCGTGATACACGATCTAAATCCCCTGAAGTATAAAAACAGAAGACACTTCGGGGCACGCAGAGATGACGTCACGGAACCTGTGAAGTGCAGCAGAATTCCGCTAGGTGGCGGCACACAGGAGCGCTCGGAGGGGAGCATGGGAACTCCTTACTCCGACGATGCACTACGCGGTCTCTGCATCTCAGGAGGGGGCTGTTACGCGTGAACAACTCAGGCCAAGCAGGGACAGAGGGCGGTACCCGCGGCGGGGTCTCTGACAGAAGCGCAACAAGATCACGCGCATGAGGCGACTGGAACTCGCGGGCCCCGCGGGACCCCCACTTGTTCTTTCCTATCCCCACTGTTCCCTAAAACCCACCGCCCCAAACAGACGGGCTATTTCCTCTTTCGTAGAGAACTCAGGATCTAGTCCCTCACCAACACCTTGAATTTCAAGTCATTTTACCTATAAATCCGGGAAATGAAAATAGTGTCCCCTCACGACTCACCTCTGGTAAATTTAAAAGGTTAGGAAAAACACTATACTGTGCACTTATACAAGATGCCCTTGGGGAAAGTAATACCTACTTGAGCAGTGTCTAAATTCTGTACTAATGCCGGCAACGCTCCCAAAACTATCTGGTGCTGCATCCCTCACCCATTCCTCAGTTCTCTGGTGGACAAACCTGACAGGCCGCTGCATCCAAACACCACTCGTCACTCCTCTCCCTCCACAGACTGAACCACAACTACCCAGAGTCTTCTCAAGCCTGTACCTTTCCTTGCAAACACGGAAAACTACAACCTCTAACGGAGTGACACCCAGTAACACAGAAATACAGCAACGAAGACACTTTTTGTTTGATGTCTATGCTCCCCTCCCAACACCAGCACTCAGGCAGTGACGGTGTGAGAAGTAAGAGGCTCGTTTCACGAACCTCCCTGGCTCCTTGCGGTCAGGTCCTGTCTGCTCCCTTCCTCGGACCTCCGGACCCTCCGCAGTGACACAGACGGCTCCCAACAACACGGGCTGGGTCACTGTTCCCACGCAACTCTGAACAAAGTAACTCCTTCCCTCCTACCGTGCCCCCGGGACGGTGCAGGACGGGGAAACTGAGGCAGAGGTGAGGCAGGAGCCTCTCGCGGCGCACCCTCTCGGACCCCCGCCTGACCGCGTCCTCGTGCCCGCCCCGCCCGTGAGAACCTGAAGGACTGAACAGGAGACTCACCTGCGACCCAGCGCGCTCCGCTCTGCGCTCTCGGCCTTTCCACAAACAGAAGGGAATCCCCCTCAACCAAAAACCTCCCAGGTCCCGTGTCCGTCCACCTCCCTCCAGACCTTTCTTTCGGGTCAGGCCTCCTCAGGCCCACGTCCAGCACAGACGACTCCACTGTCTCCTTCTGTGCAAACCCTCCCGTCCGCCCCTAGCCCTCCCCTCCCGCCTCCGAGCGCCCGCTCCCCAAACCTCTTCCCCGAGCTCCTCGCTCAGCGCCTCTCATGCACCCCTCTCTTCCCGCCCCCCCCAGGACAGTCCCGTCCGCCTCCGACCGCGGGCCCGGCGCCCTCCCTTCTCGGCCTGGGCGCCTCTCACCCCGACCTGCTCGGACCTCGGCCCGTTCGCAGGCGCCTCAAGCGGCCCCGGCCCTTCCTCCCTCTTTCCCGGGGCTGCGCCTCCTCCGTCCGCCTGCCCGTCACCTGTCACAGACCTGCTGCCTTCTCCTCAGGTGCTCGCGCTGCGGGTCACCGTGCCCTCCATCAGTTCCCATCGCCCAGACCTCCGCCTCAGCGGTGCTGTCCAGAGTCTCGCCCCTCCCGACTCCCGCCCCCCAGCGCCGAGGGGTAGCTGCGTCCACGCTGCGCGCCTGAACTCGAGCTGCCGAGGGGAGTGGGGAACACGGGAGGGAGGGCGGTCCGCCCCAGAGAGACCTCAGCTGAGGAGGGCTGCCTGACAACGGCATTCCGGTGGTGCGGAGAGCTTCCAGCAGCCACGAGAACAGGAACTGTCCCCAAAGTTACTCTGGAACTGGCTGGAAAGGCTATTGTTTCTTTAAGGGTTTTACATTCAGAGCCCTCTCTCTCACCTACCAGAACTGTAACAGCCAGTCAGTAAGGTTGATACCGGCACAGACATAGACACCAGCGTACAGATGACCACATAACACACACGATTTCTTGTGGCTCGTGGCTTAGATGACAAAGTAAGCAATAAAAAAGATGCCACTTTAGATTTAGGCAACTGATATGCAGCAAAACAAGAGAATGCTATCCGGAACAGTCACAAATGATCCGGGAACACCTGTCTTTGAAAAAGCAGCCTGGAGGCTGAGACCTAAAGAGCAGAAACTGAATCACAGTGGCTGGCTGCACATAGCATTGTCCAGTCTTGCCATACGTGATGTGGTCACTCACGACTCAAGGCAGGTACAGGAAGCGACCAATGAGAATGCCAAGAAACTACAAATATTGATCGACTTATGACCTATACAACTTACCACCATTCGACTGTACAACCACAATCGCTACCCACGACTGCTCCGTGTCTGGCAGCGCAAGCTATGCCCAGCTGTGTGTATGACAGTTCAGACCAGGCTCCAGCAACACTATCATCTCAGCATGCACCATTTCAACTGTTATCCCAGACTCAGTACAGCAATTCGTGTTTTGTGTCTTGGATATTTTTCATCAAACCCCTCCCAAGATGTTTACCAAGAGGAAATTGTCTTTGCAAATATTAAAACAGTTGTACTGGTAATGCAGTGTTTCACTTAAACCTGACGAATGTAAAGATATAAAACAAAATGGTGTAAAGATGATAACAATGACATAAAATGAACAAAGAAAATTATGATATATAACAATAATGAAATAAAATTATGAGAAAATATGACTTAAAGATTTTTATAACATCATTTCACAGTACTGTACATGTACCCTAATCAAGTTATGACCGAATCGTGTTATGACAGGTCTGTCAACACTGATCATGGTCATAAGTTGAGCAGTAGTTGTACAGTGAACAATGATTGGTTCTTTGTATGTCTATCCCCCAATGCCCTATCACTAAACTCAGTAAATGAAATATAAGAAAAACAACACTACTTTTCATACAGCGCCCTTGCTCTGCTGTTCCCTTAATGACTGAGAGTCTTTCTGCCACACTTTCTCCTCTCTTCAACGTTCATACAGGTCCTGTACACATACACTTGCCTCCTGGGAAGCTGCTCAGGTGTGCTGCGCTGCAACAGCAATTGTAGATCGGACCTTCTGAAGCAGCGAGCAGTGTATGGCAAACGACCTCACTCCACACCACTGTCCTTGGTGTTCCCTCATGGCTGGTGGCAGCACAAGTGCCCCGTGAGTAAGATGGGCAGATCCAGGAACCCTTGCATGCTGAGAGAACAACATATCTGAACTGTGACCCCACTGAAAACCCTGTAGGCAACTGTCCCAGCCTCTTAACTCAATTCTTCCTACTGGTGCTGCAATGGAACTAAAACCGACATTCTTCATGTATTACTTTCCACAATTCACCACCTACAGACCTGCTTCTTCACATGTTGAACAAGTGCCCCACAGAGTACCTCTCAGATGACACAAAGGGGACACAAAATCACTTATATAAAGCTTCTCATTCTCAGAATACCATGCCTCCAGACTGTAACTCACAGAACATATTAAAAATACTGTTATTGATTTATTTTTCAATCAAAGTGAAAGTCATAAAAACAGTATACAAAGAATAATATCAATTTCCAAAGATGTCTACAAATTTCTTAGGATATAAATTAAAACCTCATCAAAATGTTTACTAACATGGTTTTATTTTCTGGTCACCGTTTGAAATAAGTGGAGGAACAGCCTGACCAGATGATGATGCAGTGGAGAGTATGTGAACCTGGCACTCTTTGAGGACCCAGCATCAAAAACCTGAGGACACTGGATTGGTCAAACACTCATCCAGCTTGAGTATGCAGTGAGTGGCTACATCATGGCATCATGTACATCAGGGGTCCCCAAACTTTTTACACAGGGGGCCAGTTCACTGTCCCACAGACCATTGGTGGGCCACCACATACAGTAATCCTCTCACTGACCACCAATGAAAGAAGTGCCCCTTCCAGAAGTGCAGCGGGGGGCCAGATAAATGGCCTCAGGGGGCCGCATGAGGCCCACGGGCTGTAGTTTGGGGACGCCTGATGTACAGGAATCCATGTTCTCTGGCAGGAGCCCTTCTTCTGATACAGTCACGGACACCGCAGAGGGAAGTTGCAATGGCCTTTCCAAACCGTTTTGCAGATCAGCAGCACGCATGCAAGAAAATTACCTTCTATAAAATACTAATTCCCATTTTCCCCACGAGAGGGCAGCAAAGAAATGTATCCTTTCCCATTGACCTCTGTTGAAGTGGTATTCCCCAAATGCAGAATGCATGACAGCGTGCATCAAAGGGCGACAAAAAATCCCACACTTGAAGAAGAGAAGATCCCAAGCTGATGGGTCTCGTTCATCACACTAACAGGAGAAGGCGTGACACAAAACAGTCAGCACAGTGAAGTCAGGAACCCACGTGCTCAATGGAGGCTCTGGGGAGCACTGCGAGCACCAACATAGGACCAAGGGCTTCAAAGCTAGAAATCATTCCCAGACATAATCCTGGACACAAAGATCAAGACTTAGAAACAGGGTGATCCATGCTGAGACAGAACCCTTCATGTTAAGTTCCATACATAACGATGTAAAAATAGAAGGTCACATAAATTTAAGTCCATGAAAGCCTCAGATAGAACCACACCAAAAAATAGAACACACAACAGAGAAGCTGCACTATTCACTGTAGCCCAAGAACAGTAGGCTCTGGGTAGAGGTCTCACAGCTATGAACAGGATCTGCTGCATAGTCAAGACAGAAAGAGGAAAAAAAGCAAAGGGTAGATTCCCCCTGCAACGGCTGAATCAGGCACAGTGGGATGACAGGCACCACTACCTAATAAGATAGTGAGGGAACTACCAAAAAAAGACAATTGAGATGATGAAACAATTAACTAAATAGCCTAATAAGTAAATAAAGAGAAAACAATTAAATAAAGGGAGAAATAAATCAATGGAAGACAAACTATGAAATTGAATAAAGAATAACTACATAAAATATAAGGAAGCCAAATAAAAGAAGCGATACTTATAAGCAGTCACCTAAGGGAAGACAAGGCAAAGACCTAATGGTCAAAAAGACCCTTAGTCCCAGCACACTCTGCTGTACCACACTGACTGAAAAAGGAAACAGAATGACCCAAAGCATTTCTTTTCTTTTCAAGGAAATAGTCTCTGTGTCAGCACTGCAGCAGTTTCAGAAAATAGCTATGTCACAGCAATCAATCTCTCATAGCCTATTATTCCTACTATGAATTAATTGTACAGGTAATTTGAACATACATGGTGACACCATAGTCACCTATTCACTGTGTGGGAAACCTCAGGGACATGTACGTGTTCACATGAACCAATACCTGCCAACAGCGGACTTTCCATCAAAGACTGTTATTCTCAAGACGTCCAGGAGAGGGCACCAGAAACGTTTCATTATTTCAGGTGCCCTCCTCTCAGGCCTTTTTCTCAGGATCCATAGTAACCAGCTGCAGAGGTCAGACAGTGAGAACATTTAACACTGTCAAGGACTATACAACCCTGTCATGGGACTTCTGATTAATCTCAGTAATAACAAAGGAATGACCTCAGGAACTGCACAGTCTTACCACCTAACCTATCATTTGCAACCACACAGTCCTATCAGCTATCACTCCCATTTTCAGTATGATAAATGAATGAAAGGGGAGCAGCGTTGCATGGCACCACTTTTCTTACATAGACAGAGGGAGAGACCAAGAGAGGGATAGATATTGACAAATACAAAGGGAAAGAAATAGGAACGGTCTATTGTTTTTTGAGGCACCTTACCTGGTCAACGATTGCTCTCTCATATCTGCCATGAAGGGAGAGCAGGAATCTGCTGCTCAAGCCAGCAACCTTGACATTGAGGCCAGTGATCCTTGGGATCAATCCAGAGACCACGGAGTCATATAAATGATCCCACATTCAAGCCAAAAGTCCTAAGGAACCCATGTGCAAGCTGCGCAAGCCAGTACTCAGACCAGAGATCTCAGGGTCTTGACCCAGGGTACTGTACATCTCAGTCTGACAGTCTATCCAATTGGCCACCACATGGACAAGAAAAAGCAGTCTTCACATACAGGATTGGGTGATCTGGGTAAAGAACTCAGTAGACACATCCTGCACCATGTCACTGGATCATGAAGGGGATAGGAAAGCATTCTCCCTGTGAAAAAATCAGTGACATATTACAACCACATCCTTCAACTGTGAGTGGACACAGTACAGGAAGGCAGAGTACTGGATGATGCCAGAGGACCTCAGGTGTGCACTTCTGAGAGATTACAGAGAGAACATGGAGATCTGCAATGGGAGCTGACGCCGATTCACCCTTACAGGGTGACCTTCCCTGAGACATGAGCACTGGGACCAGGGAGCACATACATGGGTACTGGCAGGCAGACATACAGATGGCACACCACTTGTATTAGGAACCTTCCTGAAATCCTGGAATGTGCAGTCAGGGCACATCCTAATCCTCTGACTGTTCCAAGGCACCTCTGTGAGGAATACAGAGATTCCCTGTCATAACACTGCTATATCCTCTCACACTGTGCATGACTCCCCTCGACAAATCACTATAACTGCTGGCCATACACGTGTAATTCACATTGGCTACGAGGAGAAAACTGGTCCCCCTCAAAGGCATCTTCATCCCAACCTCTCTGTACAGAGAAGGCACCCTTCATTGAATTCCAAGGAGGTAAAATGATCAGGGAGAGCAGGTCAAGTGTAACTCCCAACATATCCTCTGGGTGGCAGCACTCGAGAACAAAAACATAAATATGGATCCTAGTGCAGAAGAACTTGCACTCTGAGGACATACAGGATCCTTCCTCACCACCCCAATATTCAACATATACAACCATGGGCTTCCCAAGAGTATGGAGGTATATCTCTGACTCTTTTTGGAGTGTAGACACTGTCCCGCAATAAAAATAGTGCTCCCTTTCCTGCTAATCCAGGGCTGACACAATGAGAAAACCAGAGTAACAGGCGAGAGCACAGATGCTTCAGAAAACATCTCATGCTAACGGGACCAGAAGGGTCATGGGTAACTCATACATGCATTGAGAGGTTTAGACATGAGGAATGGGAAATAAAGCACATATCCCAAAACTGCAGGAGTGAAGGTACATATCCTCCCCTGAGAAAAGTACTGCCTGCATTCCCATGACCCGTGAACTTCATCATCACATTCCAGTACAGTCTTCTAAGCTGAGAAAGAGAGTACAGGTGCCATAGATAGTCATACTAAATTTGCATAAAGACAACAGCTAGCATTTATGAAAAATGTGCTTTCAGCCAACAAAATCACACTGCAATGCACACTATGGTTACAGTCCAACAAAGTACTGATCAAACACCTGAAAAACTCATTGATACTTGAAAATAGTGAAATGAGAGAAAGTCCCACAGTAATGCAATTGTTAGCAGAAAAACCAAGATCTTTTCACATATTTCACCCAGAAACCTTCTGTATAGATCTACTTCGTGTATTGTGAAATAGGTTGTGCTTTGATTTGACAGGTATGTTGAATTTCAGCTGCTTTTTTATTATACAAAAAGATTCTTATTGCAGAAGGGCAAGAAAAATTATCTCAAAACAACAACAACACATTTTCATACACATATATCTACTGTTCATATTAGGACATTTCCTTTCCATATACTTTATGAAGCTAGTATATTTTTCTATGTGTATATACTCAGGTTAATAGGGTGTGTGTACATCTGTGTGCATATATGCACACTACACATGAGCGTGTCTCTGTGGGTTCACAGTATCTGTCATTTGTGGATATCTGTGTACATATGCAAATGATTATTTATTTATTCATTCAGGAAACACTTATTGTATTTCTTTTATATGCCAGGCACTCTACTCGACACTGGATGGATACCTCTAGTAAATGAGATAGACTTGCTTTCTCTCTTTATGAATACTACCCTCACCTGGGGTAGACAGAAAAAAAAAATACATCAGTAAAATGATCATAAGTTGAATCAAGCAATGTATTTGGTAGCGCAATATCTTTGGTGTCAGTTATGATTTATTATGGCTAGGTTCAGAATATCAGTTTCTCAGAAGGCAGAGCTGAGACATAAGACTCGTTTTTAAAGCAATGCGTGTCCTCAGGTATAAAACCGAGAAAATTGAGAAATTATGCATCCAAGACACTGGGATGTGTTCTGTGCGCAAAAGAACCTAGCTTGAATGTTGTGACCAATTCTCAGATAAATTCTGATGTCCAAGCCTAGGAGATCTCTCAGTCTGGACTGCTGCCATGGCACAAAAAAAGTGCATGTTAGGAAAGGGGTCACTTTCTGCTAAACAATTAGATATCGTGTTTATGCCCCTGAATTATAAGGGCAAAGAAAAGGCTTCTGGTGTTGTTGCCACAGAAGACTAAAAGTTCTTTTGATATTTTAATTACCTCTGTTTTTCTCTGGTAAATTTTTTCCTCAAAAGACAATGGCTTGAACTTGCCAGAGGGTTCAGTATTAAAAGTTTCACATCTATACGCTAGTTTCAGATGTTTGCTCCTGGGTCAAGACACACACCAAAACAGATAGATGTTTCTAACTATCTGTTCGTCTTTCCCCCCATTTTCCAGCCACTAATATAAATAAATAAATAAAAGCATGAATGACAATATCGTTTTTTGTTTATTTTTTTTTTGAAGCTTAAATTGCGAAGAAGAATAAAATATGTTTTTCAAAGTCTCACCCCAAGGAAAAAAAAATGGTAAGTTTGTAAAGTACCATATGTCCCCATGTATCAGATGCCTCCCTGTACAAGACAATCCTTAATTTTAGGGAACAAATTTAGGGAAAATTAGAACAAATGCGAGAAAATTGGAAATGCAAGTATGAAATCCTGCAAACAGTGTAGAAGACGCACCCATTTTTCTAACCCCACATTTTTCCAAAAGTTTAGTCTTACACAAGGAAAAATATGGTATACACCCCCAAATGTCTCACTGAACGTTTTTTTCTTTTTCAGAGACAGAGAATGACTCAGAGAGAGAGATATATAGGGACAGACAAACAGAAATGGAGAGAGTTTATATTATGTTCCAGGTCACAGATCAATCATCAGTTTTAAATATGACATATTACATGGTCATTGACTCCTGTCTCATATGTTACTTGACCAGAGGGCTTCAGATGATCCAGTGATGGCTTGCTCGAGCCAGCAACCTTGGGCTAAAGCTGGTGAGATTCGCTCAAACCACGTGAGCTCACACTCAAGCTGGCGCCCTTAAGATCTCAAACCTCGGACCTCCGCATTCCTGTCAAATGCTGTAACCACTGCAGCATCGTCTGCTCAGTCTGTGAACAATTTTTTCTATTATTTTCTCCGGATTTTATTTAGTATCCCGGTTCTTAATATGGGTGGAAAGCCTGTGTATTTTAAGGTTTTCTTGCCCTAAAATATATTCATCATTGCATCTTTCCATAGGTTTCTTTATGTAGTTTTTATTTCAATTCATTTTAAGGCATTTTGTAACTTGAATTGTGATTTTGAGGAGGCGGTTATTTAGGAGTGAATAAATAAGGGCTTTTGGCCCTGGCCAGTTTAATCTGCGGTAGAGCATCGGCCTCCTCTGAATTTGGCTGGAACTTGCTCCATAGCACATACAATAATGGTCTCTGTTACATGTGCTTCTCTGCTGACACCTCGTGTGCATCTTGAGAATTATGCCTCATTACTGGTGCAAAGGAATATTTTGGTTGACAGTGTTGTCTATAAACTTTTATTCTAATTTGCAGTTTTTGTAAAGATTTTATGTATCCTTAGTGGTTTGTTTTCTGAAAATGTCTCGGTTCATCTTGTTTTTCTCCTTTCTTTATAACCATGCTTTCATCGAGCCTTTGAAAGTGCCTGTCATATACCAGGCACTGTGCTAAGAACTCATGTACGTGCACTCAATGACTTCCATTTCTACGCTTTTTACTTCTGTCTTTTTACCTTCTTTTTTTTCTGTATTTTTCTGAAGCTGGAAATGAGAGAGACAGTCAGACAGATTCCCGCATGCACCCGACCGAGATCCACTAGGCACGCCCACCAGGGGGTGAAGCTCTGCCAACCAGAGGAGGATGCTCTGCACCCCCGGGTCTTAACCCTGTTGTGACCAGAGCCACTGCAGTGCCCGGGTTATCTTTGCTCTAATGGTGCCTTGGCTGTGGGAGGGGAGTGGAGAGACAGAAAGGAAGCAGAGGGCGAGGGGTTGAGAAGAAGATGGGTGCTTCTCCTGTATGACTTGCCCAGAAATCAAACCCTGTACCTCTTTACGCATGGCCGATGCTCTACCACTGAGCCAACAAGCCAGGGCTTAACTTATTTTACATACATATACTTCGTGTATTGTAAAATAAGATGTGCTTTGATTTGACAAGTATGTTTAATTTTAACAGCTTTTTCATTATAAAAAATGTATTCTTATTGCAGGAGGGCAAGAAAAATGATTTCAAAAACAAGAACCACAACAAATTTTGATACAGATATATCTACTGTTAATATTAGGATATTTTCTTTTCATATTTTTTGTGTACCTCTTTTATTTCTCTGTGTATATATACTCTGGTATATTGGGTGTGTTTACATCTGTTTGCATAGATGTGAATTGCACATAAGCATATCTCTATGGGTCCTGAGTGTCTGTCATTGGTTCATATCTGTGTACATATGCAAATGAATATTTATTTAGTCATTCAGGAAACATTTATTGTATTTCTATTATGTGCCAGGCACTGTGCATGACACTCTTTGGCAATAGTAAATAAGACAGACTCACTTTTTGTCTTTATGAATACTACACTGTCATGGGGTGACAGAAAGAAAAAAATATACATTAATAAAATAATCATAAATTTATCAAGCACTGAATTTGGTAGTGCAATATCTTTGGTGTCAGTTATGATTTATTGTGGCGAGGTTCAGTGTATCAGTTTCTCAGAAGGCAGAGCTGAGACATAAGTCTCGGTTTTTTAGAAATGTGTATTCTCAGATATAAAAATAATAAAATATAGAAGTTATGAAACAAAGACCCTGGGATATGTTCTGTGAGGAAAAGAATCTAGCTTGTATGTGGTGAACAATGCTCAGATAAATTCTGATGTTGAAAACTTAGGAGCTCTATTATTCTGGACTGTTGCCATGGCACAAGAGAAAGTCCATGTTAGGAAAGGGGTCACTTTGTCTAAAAAATTAGTAATAGTGATTATGCCCCTTAATTTCAAGAGTAAAGGAAAGTCTTCTGGTGTGGTCACCACAGCACTTCAGATTATCTTTTTATTTTTTAATTTTCACTGTTTTTTTCTAGTAAATTTTTTCCCCAAAAGACAAAGGCTTGCTCTCACCAGAGAGCTCAGTAGTGAAAGCATCACACCCATATGCTAATGTCATAGTTTTGCTCCTGGGTCAAGGCACATAGAGAAACACATTGATGTTTCTGACTATCTGTCTGTATTTTCCCACCTTTTTCCTGCATCTAACATGAATAACTAAATAAAAGGAAAAATGAGAATGGCTTTTTGTTGTTGTTTTTGCAGCTTAAATTGTAGAGAAGAATGAGTTATGTTTTTCAAAATCTCACCCCAAGAGGAAATATATGGTAAGGTCTTAAAGTCCCAGAATTCCCCATGTATAAGAAGCCTCTGTGTTTAAGACGCACCTTAATTTTGGGGCACATATTTTGTGAAAATGATAACAAATGCGAATAAACAAGAAATGCAAGTAAAAAATACTACAACCACTGTATAGGACGCATGCAGTTTTCTAATTCCACAATTTTCAAAAAAGTTGAGTCTTATAGATGGAGAAGTATGGTATAGACCCCGAATGTCTCTGTGAGCTTTTTTTTTCCTTTTTTTTATACAGAGACAAAAAGAGAGTCAGAGAGAGAAATAGATAAGGGCAGACAGACAGATTTTTTATTATGTGCCATGTCACAGATAAATCATCAGTTTTTCATTTTGACCCCTTACATGTTCATTGACTCCTGTCTCATATGTGACTTGACCAGGGGGCTACAACTGATCGAGTGACTGATTGCTTGAGCCAGAGTCCTTAGGCTTAAGCTGGTGAGTTTTGCTCAAATCATATGAGCCCTCGGTCAAGCTGGCGACCTAGGAATCTCAAACCTGGGTTCCCTGCATTCCAGTCGAATGCTCTAACCACTGTGCCATCGCCTGCTCAGGCTGTGAATAGTTTTTTTATAATTTTTCTGGATTTTATTTAGTATCCTGGTTCTTAATATAGGTAGAAAGGCTGTGTATTTTAAGGTTTTCTTGCCATAAAATATATTCATCACTACATTTGTCAATAGGTTTCTTCTTTTAGTTTCTATTTCCAATAATATTAAGGTATTTTGCAATTGTGATTTTGAGGGTGGTGTTATTTAGGAATAATTTCCTTACCATCAAAAAATAAAATTTTCAGTTAATTTCTACTACTGCTTACTATACTAAGTGTAATGACAACAAGAAACATGTTTTATATCATTTCTAAGGTTAGAGGTAGTGGAAACTTCCTTGAAAGAACATACAGGATTATCTGTGGTAAATGTTTTCCAAGTGTGCTTCCCTGCCTCAACCTCATGTGCACCTTTCGAATAACAGCTCAGATGAGTTCACCTGGAAAAATACATCAGTTGGGTGTTGTGCGTTATCTATCAATGTTGAATCCAAGGCTATCTAAAAGAAGCTTTTTAACTTGTAAATATAAGAAAATTCTTGTTACTGCTTGCTAGCTCTTTCAACCTTAATTGTAGTGAAAGCAAGAGATATACTTGGTATCATTTCAATCCTCTGAATTTGGCTGGAACTTGCTACATAGCACATACAATAATGGTCTCTGTTACATGTGCTCCTCTGCTGACACCTCGTGTGCATCTTGAGAATCATGCCTCATTACTGGTGCAAAGGAATATTTTGGTTGACAGCGTTGTCTATAAACTTTGATTCTAATTTGCAGTTTCTGTAAAGATTTTATGTATCCTTAGTGGTTTGTTTTCTGAAAATGTCTCGGTTCATCTTGTTTTTCTCCTTTCTTTATAACCATGCTTTCATCGAGCCTTTGAAAATGCCCGTCATATACCAGGCACTGTGCTAAGAACTCATGTTCGTGCACTCAATGACTTCCATTTCTATGCTTTTTACTTCTGTCTTTTTACCTTCTTTTTTTTCTGTATTTTTCTGAAGCTGGAAATGAGAGAGACAGTCAGACAGATTCCCGCATGCACCCGACCGAGATGCACTAGGCACGCTCACCAGGGGGTGAAGCTCTTCCAACCAGGAGAGAATGCTCTGCACCCCTGGGTCATAGCCCTGTTGTGACCTGAGCCACTGAAGCTCCCTGGTTTTCTTTGATCCAATGGTGCCTCGGCTGTGGGAGGGGAAGGGAGAGACAGAGAGGAAGTAGAGGGGGAGATGTGGAGAAGCAGATGGGCACTTCTTCTGTATGCCCTGGCTGGGAATCGAACCCTGCACTTCTGCATGCGAGGATGACGCTCTACCACTGAGCCAACGAGCGAGGGATTAACTTCTTTTATATACACCTACTTCGTGTATTGTGAAATAGAATGTGCTTTAATTTGACAGGTATGTTGAATTTTAACACCTTTTTCATTGTAAAAAAATGTATTCTTATTACAGGAGTGCAAGAAAAATGATCTCAAAAACAACAACAACAAATTTTTATACAGATATATCTACTGTTAAAATTAGGACTTTTTTTCCCATATTTTTGTGTACCTCTTATATTTCTCTATGTATATATACTCTGGTACATTGGGTGTGTTTACATCAGTGTGCAGAGATGTGCATTTCACATGAGCATATATCTCTGTGTCTACAATGTCTGTCATTTGTGCATATCTGTGTCCATATGCAAATGAATATATATTCATTCATTCAGGAAAAATTTATAGTATTTCTGTTATGTGCCAGGCATTTTGCTCAACACCGTTGGCCTATAGTGAATGAGAAAGACTCACTTTTTGTCTTTATGAATACTACACTGTCATGGGGTGACAGAAAGAAAAAAAATACATAAATAAAATAATCGTAAATTTATCAAGCACTGTATTTGGTACTGGAGTATCTTTGGTGTCAGTTATGATTTATTGTCGCGAGGTTCTCTATATCAGTTTCTCAGAATTCAGAGCTGAGAAATCAGTCTCGGTTTTTCAGCAATGTGTGTTCCCAGTTATAAAACTACAAAAATATAGAAGTTATGAAACAAAGACTCTGGGAGGTGTTAAGTGAGCAAAAGAACCTAGCTTATATGTGGTGACCAATGCTCAGATAAATTCTGATGTCAAAAACTTAGGAGCTCTATTAGTCTGGACTGCTGCCATGGCACAATAGAAAGTGTATTTTAACAAAGGAGTCATTTTGTCTAAACAATTAATAATTTTGATTATGCCCCTCAATTTCAAGAGCAAAGAAAAGTCTTCTGGTGTGGTCACCACAGCACACCAGATTATCATTTTATTTTTTAATTACCTTTGGTTTTCTTTAGTAAATTTTTTCCAAAAAGACAATGGCTTGCTCTCACCAGATAGCTCATTAGTTAAAGCATGACACCCATATGCTAATGTCATAGATTTGCTCCTGGATGAAGGCACATACAGTGACAAGTTGATGTTTCTGACTATCTGTCTGTCATTTCCCCCCTTTATCCTGTCTCTAACATGAATAAATAAATAAAGAAAAGATTACAATGGCCTTTTTGTTTTTGTTTTTGCAGATTAAATTGCATAGAAGAATTAGTTATGTTTTTCAAAATCTCACTCCAAGAAGAAATAAATGGTAAGGTTTTAAAGTACCATATTTCCCCATGTATAAGAAGCCTGCCTTTATAAGAAGCACTTTAATTTGGGAACACAAAGTTTGAGAAAATGATAACAAATGCCAATAAATGAAAAATGCATGCAAAAATACTACAACTTTATAAGACGCAAACAGTTTTCTAACCCCACATTTTTCAAACAAGATGAGTCTTATACATGGGGAAATATGGTATACACCCTCGAAAAGTCTCCGTGGATATTTCTTTTTTTTTTCTTTATTTTCTTTTAGAGAAACAGGGAGAGAGTCAGAGACAGGGATAGATAGGGACAGACAGAAAAAAATGGAGATTTTTTATTATGTGCCAGGTCACGTATCAATATTCAGTTTTTGGTTGTGATCCCTTACATGTTCATTGACTCCTGTCTCATATGTGACTTGACCAGGAGTCTACAACTTATCGAGTGACTGATTGCTTGAGCCAGTGTCCTTGGTCTTAGGCTGGTAAGCTTTGCTCAAATCATATGAGCCCATGGTCAAGCTGGCGCCCTTGGTATCTCAAACCTGGATTCCCATTATTCCATTCGAATGGTCTATCCACTGTGCCATCACCTCCTGAGGCTGTGAACATATTTTTTTTATTATCTATGGATTTTATTTAGTATCCTGGTTCTTAGTATGGGTTGAAAGGCTGAGTATTTTAAGCTTTTCTTGTCCTAAAATATAATTATCACTACCTTTTTCCATAGGTTTCCTTTTGTAGCTTATATTTCAATTAATTTTAATGTGTTTTACAACTTGAATTGTAATTTTGAGGGGGGGTTATCTAGGAGTGAATTTCCTTACCTCCAAAAAAGGGATTTTTAGTTAATTTCTATTACTGTTTACTATATTAAGTGTAATGACAACAGGAAACATGCTTTATATTATTTCTAAGGTTAGAGGTAGTTGAAACTTGCTTGAAAGAACATACAGGATTATCTGTTGCAAATGTTTTCCAAGTGCGCTTACCTGCTGCCACCTTGTGTACAACTTGGGAATAAGAGCTCAGATCAGTTGACCTTGAAAAATATATCAGTTGCGTGTTGTGTGTTATCTATCAATGTTCAATCCAAGGCTATCTAAAAGAAGCTTTTTAACTTGTAAATATAAGGAATTTCTAGTTAGTGCTTGCTACTTTTTTCAACGTTCATTGTAGTGAAAGAAAGAGATATACTTAGTATCATTTCAATCCTCTGAAGTTGGTTGGAATTTGCTCCATAGCATATACAGTAATGGTCTCTGTTACATGTGCTTCTCTGCTGCCACCTCGTGTGCATTTTGAAAATCACACCTCAGTACAGGTCCAAAGGAATAGTTTGGTAGAGAGCATTGTCTATAAACTTTGATTCCAATTTGCCTTTTCTGTAAAGATTTTATATATCTTTAGGTGTTTGTTTTCTGAAAATCTCTTGGTTCATCTCGTTTTTCTCCTTTCCTTCCAGCCATGCTTTTATAAAGCTTTTGAAAGTGCCCATCATATATCAGGCAATGTGCTAGGAACTCATGTCTCTGCACTCAATGATTTCCATTTCTATGCTTTAACCTCTGTCTTTTTAACTTCTTTTTTTTTATTTTTCTGAAGCTAGAATCAAGGACAGACAGTCAGACAGACTCCCACATGCTCCTGACCAAGATCCACTCAGTACACCCACTAAGGGCGACACTATGCCCACCAGGTGTCGATGCTTTGCACCCTCTGGTCGTCGCCCTGTTGTGACCCGAGTCACTATAGCACTTGGGGCAGAAGCCAAGGAGCAATCCCTAGTGCCTGGGCCATCTTTGCTCCAATGGCGCCTTGGGTGCAGGAGGGGTAGAGAGAGACAAAGAGGAAGGAGAGGGGGAGGGATGGAGAAGCAGATGGGTGCTTCTCCTGTGTGCCCTGGCCAGGAATCAAACCTGGGACTTCTGCACGTGAGGCCAATGCTCTACCACTGAGTGATCCAGCCAGAACTTAAATTCTTTCATATGTATCTACTTCGTGTATTGTAAAATAGGATGTGATTTGATTTGACAAGTATGTTGAATTTTAACAGATTTTTCATTATATAAAATGTATTCTTATTGTAGTAGTGCATGAAAAATGATCTCAAAAACAACCACAAGAAATTTTTATACAGATATGTCTACAGTTAATATTAGGACAATTTCTTTCCATATTGTCTGTGTATCTATTTTATTTCTTTATGTGTATATACTCAGATACATTGGGTGTGTTTACATTTGTGTGAATAGATGTGCATTGCACATGAGTATATCTCTCTGTGTCCACAGTGTCTGTTATTTGTGGATATCTGTGTATGTATGCAAATGACTATGTATTCATTCATTCAGGAAAAATTTATTGTATTACTATTATGTGCCAGACACTTTGCTCGACATTGGTTGCCTATAGTGAATATGTCAGACTCACTTTATATCTTTATAAATAATACACTGTCATGGCATAAATAGAAAATATATATATACATAAATAAAATAATCATAAATTAAACAAGCACTGTTTTTGGTAGTACAATATTTTTAGTGTCAGTTATGACTTATTTAGGCAAAGTTCAGTATATCAGTTTCTCAGAAGGCAGAGCTGAGCTCGGATTTTCAAACAATGTGTGTTCTCAGATGTAAAACTGAGAAAATATAGAAGTTATGAAATAAAGACCCTGGGAGGTGTTCTGTGAGCAAAAGAACCTAACTTGTATGTGGTGACCAATGCTCAGATAAATTTGATGTCCAAAACTTAAGAGGTTTCTCAGTCCAGACTGCTGCCATGGCACAAGAGAAAGTGCATGTTAAGAATGGGGTCACTTTGTGCTAAGCAATTAGAAATACTGATTATGCCCCTGAATTTCAAGAGCAAAGAAAGTCTTTTGGTGATGTCACTACAGCAGAGTAGTTTATCATTTTATTATTTAATTACCTCTGGTTTTCTCTAGTAAGTTTTTTTTCCCAAAAGACAATGGCTTGCTCTCACCAGATAGCTCAGTAATTAAAGCAAAACACCCATATGCTGTCATAGGTTTGCTCCTGGGTCAAGGCATATACAGAAACAGATTGATGTTTCTGACTATCTGTCTGTCTTTTTTCCCTTTTATCTTGCCTTTAAAATAAATAAATAAATAAAATAAAAAGTGACAATGACTTTTTTGTTGTTTTGCAGCTTAAATTGCATAAAAGAATGAATTATGTTTTTCAAAAATTCAACAACCACTGTATAAGATGCACCCAGTTATCAAACCCCACATTTTTAAAAATTATGAGTTTTATAAATAGAAAAATATGTATAGAACCTCCTAATATCTCTGTGAACATTTCTTTCTTTCTATTTTCTTTCTTTCTTACAGAGACAAAGAGAGAGTCAGAGAGAGGGATAGATAGGGACAGACAGACAGAAATGGAGAAAGTAAAGGGGAAAAAAGACAGACAGTCAGAAACATCAATCTGTTTAGTATGTGCCTTGGTGCATGGCCAAATGTTGATATTAGCATATGGGTGTGATGCTTTATCTACTGAGCTCTGTGGTGAAAGCGAGCCATTGTCTTCAATATTTTCTTCATTTTATACCTGAGAACATGCCTTGCTGAAAATCTGAGACTTATGTCTCACTGCTGCCTTCTGAGAAACTGATATACTGAACCTCACCACAATAAATTATAACTGACACCAGAGATTTTGCACTATCATATTAAGTGCTTGTTAAACTTATGTTCATTTTATTTATTTATATATTTTATTTTTTTTGTCTACCCCATTACAGTGTAGTATTTATAAAGACAAAAAATGAGACTGTCTCATTCACTATAGGCAAGCAGTCTCTAGCAGAGTCACTGACAATTAATCAAGTACAATAAGTGTTTCCTGAATGAACAAATAAATAGTCATTTGCATATGTACACAGATATCCACAAATCACAGACACTGTTGACACAGAGAGATATGCTCATGTGCAATGCACATTTATGCACACAGATTTTCACACACGCAATACACCTGAGTATATATAAATATAGAAATGTAATAGGTACAAAAAGAATATAAAAAGAAAATGTTGTAATATTAACAGTATATATCTTTAAGAAAATTTGTTGTTGTTTTTTAGATCATTTTTTCTTGCACTTATGCTATAAGAATACTTTTTTATAATAAAAAAGCTGTTAAAATTCAACATACTTGTCAAATCAAAGCAAATCTTATTTTACTATACAAGAAGTTGATTTATGTAAAAGAAGTTCAAAAGACAGAAGTTAAGAGAGTAGAATGAAAAGCCATTGAGTGAACGGACATGGATTCCTAGCACAGTGCTCTGTATATGATGGGCCCTTTCAAAGGCTTAAGAAAGACATGGCTGGAAGTAAAGAAGAAAAATAACTTGAATCTAGATATTTTCAGAAAACAAATCACTAAGGATACACAAGAACTTTACAGAAATGGCCAATTAGAATCAATGTTTATAGAAAATGCTCTGTACCAAACTATTCCATTCGACCTGTACTGAGGCTTGACTCCCAAGATGCACATGAGTTGGCAGCAGAGAAGCACATATAACAGAGAACATTATTATATGTGCTATGGAGGAAGTTCCAGCCAAAATCATAGGATTGAAATGATACCAAGATGTAGTAGATGTAACTAGAAATTCATTATATTTACAAGTTATAAAACTTTCTTATAGATAGACTTGGATTCAACATTGATAGATAACGTACAACACCCAACTGATGTATGTATCCAGATGAACTGATCTGAGCTGTTATTCGAAAGGTGCACATGAGGTGGTAGCAGGGAAGCGCACTTGGAAAACATTTACCACAGATAATGCTGTATGTTCTTTCAAGCAAGTTTGTATTACCTCTATTCTTAGAAATGATATAAAGCATGTTTCTTATTGT